>NC_056588.1:21986180-22003680 GCF_018340385.1 Cyprinus carpio
ACCTCTCAATCAAAAAAAAAAACATTTAATAGCATTTGTTGCCCAGAAGCAATGCATTTGCCTCACTGCAAATCTTTATGTATTGAATGTACGGATGATCTGTGTAAGGAGAGCAACTGCCACGTGCCACTTCCTCATTTGAACTTCAACATTTACTATAGAACATTCATTCTTTTTAGATCAACGGCAGCAACTTGATTTTTTCCTCTTGCTCCTCTTTTTTTTTTAAATTTTCTCTTTTTTCTGCCCTGAGCTTCCTGATTCAATAACTGGCGGGGAAATTGCCCATGTCTGACCGCAGGGAACAGAACGCTGCTTGTCATGCAAATCCAGAGGCAGACAGATCTCTAATTGTTTCAGGGTTGCGTAGTTCAGTAGCACAGGTTTTTTTTTTTTTTTTTTTGCGGCTGCCTAAACAAATCCCTCCGGGGGTCACTCCGTTAGACAGGCTGTTCTAGTCCTGACGCACACCATCTTCCTCTGTTCTTGTTGCTAAATGCCCTGTTCTCTCGAGCTCTAATCCACCCCCGCTTGCCATAATAGATATTAGCAGATTGACATTCTTTACAGCATGGCTTGCCTTCCTGAAGCACCTGCCACTAGAGCTTGAATTACCTGCCACCCGAAAACGCACTCACTTGACGTACTGATTTGCAAAACTGAGGATTCTGTGTCTGTGTGTGCAAGAGAGTACAAGTGAGATGTGCTTGATAAGGCTTGAAATTTCCCTTTAATGAAATGAAGTAATTGCTTTAATCAAAAGAGCTCTAAACATGACCCTTTTTACTTTGTTTTTGGCATATCAGCTTTATTTAATGATCTAGAACTAACGTAAGACAGTATAAGACCAAAACAATTATATCTTCTCTGAAGAAAACATGACTGGCTGCAAAACTCATAATACTAAGTTGTGGTTAGTTGTTGGCAAAAAGTAACAGTAGTTACTATGTACAGTAGTTGCTAAAGTGTTCTGATTGGTTGTTAGTTGTGGCAAAGTGGTCTTTTTGCAGCAATATTCAACACTCAAGAGATATACAATAGACTACGCCACCCTGGGACTATACCAGGGAATCACAGTTCACTTAAAATGTTATAAGGAACCGCACAGGTTAATTGCCCACTGAATAAAATGATCAAGAGACGTGGGTAGCAGAAAACCTAGGTTTGTTTATTAGTACAAAAGTTAAAATGCAGGAATAATAGTCACCCCCCAATTACTAAGCTGGAAATCACAATCCACAATAAGTATTCACATTTACTTCGGAGCTGTAGCCTATTGGGCATCAAATGGGCTAAGAGAGGGAGCAAAAGAGGAGAATCCACTAGTGCACACACACACACACACACTCACTCCAATACCCGTGATTTTATCAGTGGTGCTCACACAGCATAACACAGCACACGGTGAAGGAAAGCCTCACTGCCGTCGGACACACAGCTCCAAATAACGCAGCCGTTTGCCACACCAGAAAGCAGAGCTGACGTCAGTATCCACGGGATAGAAATGAAGTAGATGCCAAACAGCATATATTGGATGTCCCCACTCAAACGGTAAACACACGGGAATGCTGGGACTAGGCAGTGTAACAAGCCAGACCGCACGTAACGGTTGTTTACAATAGACTCTCCAGTGTACGCAAAGCCCCACAAAATGACACAAGCGGTGTTTAAAATGCCCAAACGGCTGTGTTTTTAACCACAGACCTCTGTTGAATGCCGGTAAACCAGGAAGAGCGCAGGCACAGAACAGATGACGCACATCCGGCCCGCACCAAACAGCCATTTATACACACCTCCCTGCGGGAAGATAGGCTACCAATAACATGACGTCACTACAGGGAGGATCTGACTAATCTGCCACAATCTACAGCTATTTTTTGTATCGTCGCCCCGACGATAGAATACGGCAATAATATTTATTAATTCCAAGGCCTGTAAATGACAGAGATCCCACTAGAGACAGACCCCACCTAGGGGCCACAGCCTCACCAGGCACCTCCACTGACCGTGGCAGGTGGTGGACATTGGAGTGCTGGCCTGCTCTGGGTCTCGTTGATCTCCGCAAAACCATTACCTCAGTGCCTGTTGGGCCTACAGACACAGTAACAGATCCCGGAGCGAGAGACCCATTTCTCCAGAACGGTGTTGTCCTTGGGCTACTGGTATCCCAGGTACCGTCACAGGGGGGCAAGGGTCCAAGATATCCAAGGGAGCTTGGACAGCTGCAGGGACTAAATTACTAACAGCCGGACTCTGAGCCTGGGGGGTTTCAGGGACGAACAGTAGCAAAATCGCCCTCGTCTGGCTCATCCTCTAAAGGCAGCGCCCCCTCCACCAAAGGCCTATCCTGGGGGCTCGAAACTGGACGGTCCCCTAAAATCTTAGCCTTCAACAAAGAGCGATGAAACATGCCTTACCTTACCCAACTCATCAACCGGTGCAATTGTATATACTGAACCCCCTTCAACAGGTGCCTTCACTACTTTATACACAACTGGGCTCCACAAGTCTTGGATCTTATGGCGACCTCTCATGCCACACTCACGGAGGTAAACCAACTGGCCCTCCTCAAGTGACACACACCGCACATTCTGATCATGATGTGTTTTACGTCTCTCCGCGGGCCACCCCTTAGCCGATCACGTGCCCCTTCAAAGGCCACATGGAGCCTAGTTTGATGTTCCACAACCCACTCATGAACATTACCTACCCCCACCTCCTGGACTCTGCCCAACAAAAAGTCAACTGGGAGCCGTGGTTCTTGCCCAAACATTAGGAAGTATGGAGACTCACCAGTGGTCTGATGCGGGGTGGTGTTATAACAGAAAAGTACTTGTGGAAGGCAAGACACCCAGTCCCTCTTCCGAGAAACAGGCAATGTACGGAGGAGATTATGCAACGTCCTATTGAAGCGCTCGCATTGGCCATTACCAGCCGGATGGTAAGGAGTAGTGCGAGACTTCTCGACCTTGTACAACTGACAGAGCTGCTGGATGAGAGAGGATTCAAAGTTACGGCCCTGATCGGAATGAATCCGACCAGGGACCCCAAACTTGTAAAACCACTCGGCCACAAGAACCTGGGGCCACAGTCTCCGCCCGTTGGTCCCGTGTGGGGTATAGCCATGGTGTACTTCGTGAAGACATCAGTCATCACGATGACATTTTCAACTCCTGAACGAGAGGGTTCAAGCACAGTAAAGTCAATGGCTACGATCTCGTTAGGTCTTGATGCCAACAAATGGCCCATAAAACTACGGGCAGTGGGACCCCCATGCTTAGCAACTTGGCACCTTTCACACTCCTGGCACCATCGTGCCACTTCTGAGGACATTCCAGGGCCAATAGCACCGCTGCTGTACCAACTCAGTGGTACGCTCATTCCCCTGGTCCCATGCTCCTGATGAAGCTGCCTCAAAACCTCAGATTTTAAGGTAGTGGGTAAAATCAATTGAAAACACTCCTCACCCCCATCAGAGCGGAACACTCGTCGATACAATACACCCTCTCTCTCAATGAACCGATCCCACTGACGAAGCAGGATCAATCCCAGCCTAGACAACCGTTTGCGTTCTTTCCGCTCTAGGGAACACCTTTCGTTTCCAAAAGGGCAAAATTTCATTAATCACAGGGTCTGCCTGTTGCAAAGAGCTCAATTCTGCAGTGGTATAACTGGGCAGGGCTGTGATCACCGCTTGAGTGGCTTGAACAGCTACCTGCGTACCAGCCCCCTGCTGTACAGCACGAGGAACTGCAGTGCTTGGAAGCAAGTCCCCTAACATGCTAGAGTCGAGTGGGTGCTGCCTCGACAGAGCATCTGCGTTTCTATTACATCTGCCTGATCGATACCTCACCTCAAAATCAAAAGCTTCAAGTTGTGCTGCCCAACGCTGTTCAGTCGCCCCAAGCTTTGCCGATGATAGATGGCTAAGGGGATTGTTTGTCGTGTGAAAACAACACATTTGTGCCCCAACAAATATTCACGGAACTTTTCAGCCATGGCCCACTTGAGCGCCAAAAACTCTAATTTCATAGAGCTATAGTTGTTCATATTGCGCTCAGTGGGCCTAAGACTGCGGCTGGCATATGCAATTGGCCGCACGGTTCCTCCCTGTTCTTGGGAAAGAACTGCCCCAAGACCACTGAAACTAGCGTCAACCTCCAGAATAAATGGCAAAGTAAAATCTGCGTAGGCAAGCACAGGGGCAGAGGTGAGTTTCCTCTTTAAGGCTTCAAAACTATCCTGACAATTCTCACCCCAGGCACCGTTAAAAACTCACCTCTCTACGTTTCTTTGTCTTGCCACCTGCCAGTTCGGCCACCAATTTATGCAGAGGGGCCGCCAACCTGGCAAACCCCTCCACAAAACGGCGGTAATAACTGGCAAAACCCAGGAACGAACGCAACTCGGACAGACTTGTAGGAGTGCGCCACTGAGCTACCACTTCAATTTTACTTGGGTCTGTGGACACACCTTGAGACGACACCACATGCCCTAAATACTTTACCTCACGTTGAAAGAAGGCACACTTTCCTAACTTGGCTTTTAGTCGTTCAGCCCCTAACCGACCCAAGACCACTTCCAGACGCTCCAGATGTTGAGCCACCGAGGAAGAGAACACCACAATGTCATCTAGATACAAGAGCAAAGATTGGCATTGTGTTGGTCACCAAACAACCTCTCCATCAGACGTTGGAAGGTACTGGGAGCGTTACAGAGACCAAATGGCATCCTGTTCCACTCGAATAGGCCAAATGGGGGTACAGAAAGCAGTCTTAGGCCGGTCAACTTCAGTGACAGGTACCTGATTGTACCCGCTGGCTAAATCCATAGTGGAGAACCAGCGGGCACCAGTCAGGGCATCAAGGGACTCCTCAATACGGGGCAAAGGGAAGGCATCCTTCCTAGTTTTAGAATTAAGTTGACGATAGTCTACGCACATTCGTAGACTACCGTCTTTTTTCTTAACTAAAACAATGGGAGATGCATAGGGGCTGCAGCTTTTCCCTGATAACCTGTGCCTCAAGAAGTTGATTAATGTGGGACTTTACTACCTCATATTCCGAAGGGTGGTATACGCCTGTACCGTTGCCTGACAGGGGTATCGTCCAGAAGCGGAATATCATGGGACAAGAGGTTAGTGCACCCCAGATCACCCTCATGGGCTGAAAACACAAATTTGTACTTGTGAAGCAAAGCCCGGACCCGGCTTTGCTCTTCCCCAGCCAAAACTGACAAATCTATGGCATCAATCTGGTCCTCCACAGTAGAGGGGGCCAAGGAACTATGGGAGCCTACAGTAGCAGTTAAGGACCTTACTTCAGTAATACCTTCTGGCAAACTAATGACAAAGACACCACTCAATGTGCCCAAAGACGTCCTGGGGGTAAAGAATCACCTCAGTGGTACCCACATTCACAACCGGGATATACACCGTGCCCCGGGTCACTTGAACCAGTGCGGGGGAGGCCAACAAACCAGCAGGTAAGCCTGAATCTGGAGGCTCAAACAGCACGGGACCGGAAGCATAATGTTCTGAGCAGGTTGCCGCTACCAGCTTCATGGTACCACCTGGAATGTGACACACGCCCCGCCCCCGCACCCTAACCCCCCCAACACGATCAACAGAGGTCTGGACACTAACCTTACTACAATGTTGTAATGCCTTTGTGACGGAGCTAGGGGCCTGTGACACCACCGGTAAGTCAAAAAGGGATGTACCATGTTTGTCCAAAAAGTTCCTGGTAGCACCGGCCAAGGACATTCATCCCCAAAACACCCGGGACATGTCCACCGGCGCCACCAGGAGGATCTCGGACAACCAGCCACTCCACACTCCGGTACTACTTTACCACAAAGTTCGACATCGAGCTCCATATACCCGATATAAGGAATCGCTAGACCATTCGCAGCGGTAAGTTGCAACCATTGACACGACCTAAGACGCTCCTGCCCCCATGGTTCAAAATACTGGTGAAAGCAACTCTCGGTGATCGTGGACACCATGGAACCGGTATCCACTAAACATGGCACTTGAACACCACCGATGAGCACATTAAGATGAGGACAGGAGGACACCAAACGAGAGACAGAATTTAGACGGTTTACAACATTTGAGTCAAATGACTCCCCATCCGCGCTGTGACTCCGCAGCCCGGTGGGGATTAGTTTTCCGACGGCTGTGAAGATCGAAACTGCCTAGACCCAGTCGAAGATGTAACCACTGCTGGAGCGTGAGGGAGAACACGTTCTCCATCACACTCTCGGGCAAAATGGCCAGACCGTTGGCACCTCCGACATACTATATTACTGTGACGTGGGGACCGGCTATATGAATTAGGGACCTGCAAGCGAGCCAACCCTTGGGTAAGTTGGTTTAACTGTTCTTGTTGTGACTTCAACATTTCCCGTACCTGTGCTAGCTCCGACTTGGGAGGGGAGCTCAACCGAACTACCTGCGACTCCCCCTGTATGGCATACTGGGCCCCATAGGCCACTGGTACAGACTGACTTCGCCCTCTCGCACCCCCAGGCATTCCCTCCCGCTCCCAGCGCATTGCCTCGCTACGAACATCTAAGAGGGAAGAGGTAGGGTCACGGCGGACTAATTGTTTCAGTTCCCGACGAAGACCAATATCGAGCACGTGCTCGACAAACTGGTCACGCAATAAGCTTCTGCATTTGGGTATGGCATGCGGCGACTGCTGTTTTACCCCCTCCAAGAGGCCCATCAATACAATAGAGAACTCTAAAAGTGTTTCTCCTTCCTGCTGCCTCCTGGAAAAAAATGCCTGTTGCAATGCTACATATGACAAAGAACACCCATACAATTCCTTTAAGGCCCGAATTATCTTATCTGGGTCCCCCCTCTCTGTCTCAGACCGATACCTGATCTCATCCCGAGCTTCTCCCTCTAAATGATCAAAAAGAAAGAATGCTTGATCAGCTCTAGACAAATGGCGAACCCCGCATACAGGCTTGGGCCTCCTCTACCCATTCATTTATGGTAATACCGGGTCTCCCGCTAAATTTTGGGCACTTCCTATCTCGGGGAACAACACAAATCGCTCAGTAGATGGGGCACTTGCACCAGCAGATTGCTGTGCACCAGAGGGTAAGGTGGTAGAAATATGAGCTGTACTGGGACCTGGAATAACAATTTGAGTCTGTTTCTTGTCTAAGTCTCTCATTATCAGCTCTTAATTGGGCCACAAGATCCTGAAGTTCTTGTAATTCTTCTGCCATAGCTAACTTTTAGTAAAACACTTACCACCAAGCAAGGCGGGGCAGAAAGAAAATTTGGACCTGAAACACAATCAGGGGAGGTAGCCAAAGAGACCCTTCAAAGAGTTCTACGCTGCTGTCTTGTTCCTGTAAAATAAAAAGAAAAGCAAATAATGGCAATACCAGCTGGCAAAGAAATCTTCACCCACGTCTCTGTTCAATTTAGTGGACCCTGCCGACTACGCCAAAATGTGGCAAAGTGGGCTTTTTTGCAGCAATATTCAACACTCCAAGAGATATACAATATACTACGCCACCCTGGGACTATACCAGGGAATCACAGTTCACTTAAATGTTATAAGGGAACCCAGGTTCATTCCACTGAATAAAATGAGCAAGAGACGTGGGTAGCAAAATAGAATTTGGTTTATTAGTACAAAAGTTTTAAATTGCAGGAATAATAGTCACCCAGCCAATTACTAAGCTGGGAAATCACAATCCACAATAAGGATTCACATTTACTTCGGAGCTGTAGCCTGTTGGCATCAAATGGGCTAAGAGAGGGAGCAAAAGAGGAGAATCACACTAAGTGCACACACACACACACACACTCACTCCAATACCCGTGATTTTATCAGTGGTGCTCACACAGCATAACACAGCACACGGTGAAGGAAAGCCTCACTGCCGTCGGACACACAGCTCCAAATAACGCAGCCGTTTGCCCCACACCAGAAAGCAGAGCTGACGTCAGTATCCACGGGATAGAAATGAAGTAGATGCCCAACAGCATATATTGGATGTCCCCACTCAAACGGTAAACACACGGGAATGCTGGGACTAGGCAGTGTAACCAGCCAGACCGCAAGTAACCGGTTGTTTACAATGACTCTCCAGTGTACGGCAAAGCACCCCCACAAAATGACACAAGCGGTTTTAAAATGCCCAAACGGCTGTGTTTTAAACCAAAGACCTCTGTTGAATGCCGGTAAAAAGGAAGAGCGCAGGCACAGAACAGATGACGCACATCCGGCCCGCACCAAACAGCCATTTATACACACCTCCCTGCGGGAAGATAGGCTACCAATAACATGACGTCACTACAGGGAGGATCTGACTAATCTGCCACATAGTGTTTGTTTGTTTGTTTGTATTTTTATTTTATATTGACATTTTTTGTATATAAAAAACTGACCGCTCCAGGGCTTCAGTCAAATGGTTCACTGTACGCAATGTGTCCAATCACAGATAAACCTGCTGATAAATGATGTTCTGAAATAAATAAAGAATATCTGTGTGCTTAGCCATTGATTATTACAATCAACATCCATGTCAAAAAAAAAAAAAATTTGATCCTTAACATCAAATGCCATTTATTTTAACTTTAATATAATATTCAAAAACAAATGCAGGGTATAGATATATCAAATATCAATAGCAAATATAATATAGTAATCTGTTTATACTAATAATAATAATAAATCCATTTTTTGAAAGGTAGTGTTGGATGCTTTTTTGTCGTTTTTTGACTATTATTACGCCAGACAAAACAGATGTATATTTTGCTATAATCCAGTATGTTGACATTTGTATTTTTATACTGATTTTCTATAATATGAATTGTGCCTATTAAATTAATAAACAAACTAAATCCAGTCTGGTCACCTATAATAGTGCATCTCTCCTGAGTTACAGTATGTGGCTATAATGTTATGTACTTATTTGTTCAAAGTAGGAGCACGTAATAGTAATAGTGATGCTTGGTTTGGCAATGAAAACACATATTTTTAGTTTATATAGCAATGCTCACGGTGCAAGCATTCAGCAACCAACTATTTGCATTCAAAAGCGCTGTCACCTTATCTCAGCAGAGCTACAATGAGAGCTGCCATCACCTCAGACTCAAGACAATGCAGAGGTGGAGATCATCCAATCATAAAACGTTAACTCACTCCCTGTTTGTTGCTGTCTCCGTCATCTGCTTTTTTCTCCCTCCGGCAAACCTGATTTTGATTACACCACTATCATAAAATTGTGTCTAGCAGGCTGAACAGAGTTCTGCAGAGGTTTGATGAGGTCCATTTGTATTCTTTGAGTTATCCCCTCCTTTTTTCTTGTGGAACAGCATAGTGAACTCCACTGCAGTTCCTTACTGTGAGTGCAAAGTGAAGGTGTTCAGTTTCCCATCATCTCTCACTGTGAGTCAAATGACTTCAGAGAAAGTGCCCCTGGGTCATTTTACGATTACTTATATAAGATGCTTCTCTAATTAACTTGTTGAAAGCACTGAGAAGTAAATAAGTTAAAAGCAAAATTAATTTAAAGGTTAGGAAGATTACTGGTCATGTACCATCACTGTTTTTTTTTTTTTTTTTTGCATAGGTAAATTTAATTTGATTAAAATATTTATACAGCAATACCATTCCTTTAAATCTACATAAAAAATATGCCCTACATATTAAGCTATGCTACAACATGTGATTCATATATTGTGTCATGATTGCACCTCCTCTGGTTAGCATGATACATAACAAAGAACAATATATATATATATATATATATATATATATATATATATATATTATATATATATATATATATATGTATAAAGAGTTCAGATTCAAAAGCCTCTAAGTGCCGTTTGAAATGTACTTCTAAAATGCGCATTTTTATCAGGCTCCTATGTGTAGATTCTGTAATTTCACTTTAAGGGCAGTAAATAGTTTCTTTTCTTTCCCATTAAAGTAAAATAACTGAACATAAACATAGAAGAAAATAACCATTTAATTTTTTATTTATTTAACAAATATAAACAAATATAAATAAATACAAGTATTAAGTATATGTTTATAAGACTAAATGCCTGTGTCTTGTAGTTTACCATGGACTTTTATATTAATATTTCTTAGAAAAATAAGAATATTTAAAAAAATAAAACACAAATTGTTAATAATTAATGTTCATATGTTTAATATTTTAAAACCTTTTGTTCGGCAGTAATTTCATAGCACAAAGATAAGGGTATTAGCTCACTCCTCACTGAAAATAAAAAAAGGGTTTTTAAAACAGGTTTATTATACAATGAATTGTGTCCTATACTTAAGTGTATTAACACTGCAGTCATCAGTGAAAATTAAGAGCAGCTTTAATTCAAGCACCGACTTTCACAAACAACCTGTTTAACACAAAACATTTTTCTTCTCATTTATTTATGTTATTTTAATTTTTCATAATGTATTGGCCCCCAAAAAAATATTAAAGTAATAAATTAAGACAGTTATATAAAGGGGTGGGGGAGTGGGGGTGGGGGTGGTTTATTTATGTTATTTTAATTTTTCATAATGTATTGGCCTTTTAAAAAGTCGGCAAAATCTCAGATTAACAATTATTACTGGTCGCTAACATGTCGTCCTTCTTTTAATCATACAAGTGAAATTCTAAAAGATGACAACATGAATATTGATTTCTGCATATACTGGGAGCACATGTGCACAAACAACTCAATTTTCCTCAACACATTCTTATTTTATCATCAACCATTCAAGAAAACAGGCCACATCCATTTATTCATTTATTCTAGCAACTGGGACCCATAGGGGCTTGGACCAGCAGCCTCATGCTCCCCAGTCTATATCCTTCCCCATTAAGCAGTGCAGCTGTCAGGGTCTAACATGGTGATGCTTGCTGCTTTACAGTCTGGGATGGACCGTTGAGGTGTGCCAAGCCTTTCCCCCAACCATCAATCATTCAGGCCTGCGAGGCTGAGTGAGTGAAATGAGCTGTGCCGTGAGCGGGCGAGAGGCGAGAATGTGAATCCCAGGAATAGTCCAGTGGGGATGACGCTTAGTGCTTCTCTAGTCAGACTATGGTGTGCTGAGGGATATGTGCTCAAAGGCTCAAAGGAGGAATCTTGAGTCATTCTTGTAAGATATGTCTGTAGAGCATTAAATGACAGTGTTGATTTTATTAAGAAAATCTAGATCTATAAACACAGTGCTGATGATGAGGATGATGATTAGTGATGATGATAAAGTGCAGATGCCACAGCAGACTGCATCAGATTATCCCTTCTGAAAAACAAGTGCACTTGAATGTATTGAATGTAGCGTAAATAGAATGTAGATAAATAAAACACCCCTTATAAGTGTGATTAAAGAGGGCACACTTTCATGTTTCTTAACAAACTTAAGTACCCTTTTGAAAAAGTCCACTTTGCAGTAACCTTGCATTGAAAGCTTTACGTTAATGATTTTTGCTTTTGCTAATCTTTTGGCATGATATAAAGAAGTACACATATTTTAATGCATTGAAAAAATTGTAAAACACATGAGTATCGCATCATTACAAATGTGTAATTACACATGTTTTCAAATGCATGACTTACAAGTTTCAATAGATAAAACATTAAAATAAGCTTTAGTTTGCCATACATTCTTGTCAGTGCATTTGGCAGTACACTTTAGCCATATTTCAGAGACAATAAAAGTCAATTTAAATTAACTGTGCTTTGTTGTGCTTTATGCTACAATACTTTTTTATTATTATTTTTATTATTAATGTAAGTAATGCAGTCAAGTGTCTGAAAACATTATATTCAGTTCACACTGAAGTACAACATACAGTTCAGCTGGAGAATGTCAGCAACTACACAATCTCACAGTGTTCTCGCTGTCAAGCATCATTGTAGCAGCCCGGTATCTTGCAAACATGATTTTATTTTCAGACAGACTGCTGTTTCGCCTCAAAGACTAATGCGAGATCAATTGTTGTACACAAATCAAATTTAAAAAGCCAGGAAAGTATTTGTGATATTTTCCTTTCATTTACCAGCCATTAAAATGTCAAAGAAATAAATGTTTAGCCCACTGGCCTGGCCCAACTGTTTGTATAAATCAACAGTAGCAGATGATCTTGGACTGAGCTTTGCTTTAGGTACTGAGCATGAACTGTGAAAGAAAGGCTTGGGAAAAATAAAGAAATAAAAAAATGATGTGCAATTTTACAAACAAACTACAGGTCATGAGGATCTGCAGATTGTCACTAAATTGGTAATTCAAGGCATGTCTCATAGGGGCGTTCACACTGACAACAATTTGCAGCCACAAAGTGAGTGGAAATCATTCATTTTCAATTAGAGTTGGCAATTTGGGGCCCATCAGCGAGTTGGTAATGCAAAAGAGCTGAGTAGAGTTTAACTTTATGCAAATGAGAAGTGATGAAATGTGCCAACTACCGATGGAAGTGCAAAGAATAAAGCTCATGTGATCTGCCCCATTACACAACACTGCAGTCAAGTTGAAATGGCTACTGGAGATCAGCAGTACAGCCACTTGTCAACCACCAGTATTAATTCAGTATGAATTAAATAATTATTTTGTTTTGTTAATTTGTTAATATAATTAAATATAGTTATAATTAAAAATGTAATGTTTAAATTAATGTCAAAATATAGTTAAAAATGAAATGTATGTGTGTGTGTGTGTGTGTGTGTGTGTGTGTGTGTGTGTGTGTGTGCCTGTTTTTTGTGACATATTAGGACACAACTTTGTATAATGACATGGGTATGACACAGGTATTACAAGGAGAGGGTGACTTATGAGGACATAACCCATGTCCCCATTTTTCAAAATGCTTATAAACCATACAGAATGAGTTTTTTGAGAAAGTAAAAATGCAAAAAAAAAGTAAAGTTTCCTGTAAGGGGTAGGGTTAGGTGTAGGGTTGGTGTAGGGCGATAGAATATACAGTTTGTACAGTATAAAAACCATTACGCCTATGGGATGTCCCCACTTTTCACAAAAACAAACGTCTGTGTGTGTCAACTCCAATCAGCAGTCAATAAAGATATCCAGGTCTTTGATTCCTCTCACTCTACTTCTCTGTTCTTGTCCAATCTCCAGCACCCCTCTTCCTCTCCTACGCTTCCTGCCCTGTAGGCATTCACATCTGAAATTCTCTCTCTCTCTCTCTCTCTCTCTCTCATTCTTATGTCAAAGAGAACAAATTATTTGTAAGTCTGCATTTATTAACCTCTCTTGTCCCAGGTTCTTCACAGAGATATTTAGAAAGTCTACCGCTGACAGAGCAGATTGTTGCTGAACTAACATGCATTAGACATTTCCAGAGAACCTGTGTTTAAAGTTTTTTTTTTTTTTTTTTTTTTCAGGAGAAAGGTCAGGTTGTGTAGGTGGCACTTACATATATTTCCTGTGATAGAAAGATCGTACATCATAAAATGATTAAAGTTATCACACTTGACGTTTTATGGACTTGTTTCATTTCATCTTGTGAAATAACTTGAAATGAAAAGAAAATGTTAGAATGTATGTCAGCTATGTAGATTGGTTTTCAGACCAAAATGACCATTTTCTTCCCAGTTGTAGTTGCTACAGAGATAGTACAACATTTTCACCCTCGCATACTTTCACTGTGTGATGTTCTATCTGTTTATTTTTTTTTTTTTTTTAAAGAATATCCTGACTACTCTTTTCAAGTGAATAAGTTTGTCACTCTCTCTGTCTCTTTCCCCCTTTCATTAGGTCTGAATGATTCAATGTACTGTATCAGCTCCCTCAACTGAAAGATTATTAGTGAATAATAATTTACATTTTGGTTTGTCAATCACACAACATAATTTCATTGGTTCAGAAGAAAATAGCAGATCTCTAATATAGCAAATAAAACATATTAATTACTTTTATGGTGCTTCTTCATCCTTTAAGAAACTTGAAAGCTCCAGTCTTATTTACATGTAGTTATGTGAAACAGATTGGTGTTCGTTATTAAAAAAAAAAAAAAAATAATCTAAATAAAAGATAAATCTCCTTTTGACAAAAATAAAATCATATGGTTTGGAATGAGGGTGAGCAAATGATGACAGTATTGTCATTACTGAATGATCAGTTTCTTTTAAACCTGAATTCGACTGTTCTTCTAAAATCGGGTCTTCTCATCAATAGCTTCAGATAGTAACGCAAGACAGTAACGTCACACTGCCAGAGAGCATCAGAAATCTACTCTCACAGCCATCTCTGAAGTCTCAAAGTCTGTTTGCTCTAATCTCTGGAGTCTCTTTCTCAATCATCTTTGAAAGGCAGCAGTTTGAGCTGTAATGTGACTGCCCAGATTTGCCAAGCAATAGGGTAACATCAAGGAACAGGACCACCACGGAATCAATGGGGCTTTATGCCTCCGAGATGTAATGAAGCAGACAGACTTGCCACCCATCTCTCTTGGGCATCCTTTGATATAAAGACACTGGCTCTTGTGATACCTCTTGCACGGCCTTTCTTGACCTGGTCTCAAACATGGAACTACCATGTAAGACGTTCTATATCCTGTGAATGTATAGCCTCAGGGTTTAACATTGTCAGCTATGCATGCCACCTCCAAAAAAAAAAAAAAAAAAAAAAAAGAAGAAGAAGAAGAAGAAGAAGAAGACCCACATAGTTAAAGCAAAAATTTCAGATGACCTGGGCTACTGTTCAACAGTGGGCATAGTAAGGAGAGAAAAAAAAAAAAAACATGCAAAAGGGTGTCATAAAAACATTGAAAAGAGAGGGTAACATGATTTAAAAAATAAAACAAGTGGAGTTAAACTTCACATTCAAAGAAGCAGCCATGAAACATAGCTACCAAGCCACATCTCTGATAAACTTTAGAGCTTTGACACTAGCCACAACTCACCAACCAATCAAGGTCTCCTGGATTAGAGACATCCAGGCAAGTGTGTTGGGTCAGGCTGGAGCTAAATTCTGCAGGACATTGGCCCTTCAGGACCAGGACTGATTTAAATCATGTCCTTTATAAACTGTTATCAGACTCACCAAGGGTGTCCACACTCATCTCCTAGAGGGCCGCAGTCCTGCAGAGTTTAGTTCCAACCCTGCTCCAGTACACCAACATGTAATTTTTTTTTTTTTTTTTTTTTGGTAATCCTGAAGACCTTTATTAGCTGGTTCAGGTGTGTTTAGTTAAAGCTAATCTTTGCATGATTGTGGCCCACCAGGATCTGAGTCTGGCACCCTTGATTGAAATATTTTACTGACCAACTCACCAAAGCTAATTAGCCAAGTTTTGCTTACAGTATCTGGAGTAAGTCACTGTATCTTTCTGTCAGTCAAATTCAGCAAGTTCCATTGTGAAATTCATTGAGATTTAAGTAATTTTATTTAGAGATATAGCAGTCTCCATTGGTGAACAGATCAAACATTTTAGTCTGATTGTTTTGATTCTATTAGTTGGTCCAGCTTCCAAAACTACTCTGAATGATTTGTTCATGAATCAGACTGATATGGAATTCATAACGCAAGTATGCATTGCATTATCAGCATTTTAAGTTTTCTGTTTCAGGTTTGCTTTGAAGTTTTGCTCATCATTTAGATTAATTACTCTAAATGATGAGCAAAACTTCAAAGCAAATCTCGTTGAGCAAGTATGTTAAAGCTACACTGTCAACAAAACCTCATAGTTAAATAATCTGGATAATTGGACAACTGGGGTTTGAAATTGCAACAGGAATGCAAGAATGTACAATGCAGTCTGAAACTTGCAATGTATTGGCCAAGCATTCACGTCTGAACTTGCATGCTTCTATAGAGCATAGAGCAGCCTAACAGTACACATTTTGGATGTCTCACTTATCTGACACATCCATTTTTGGTATTGGAGTCTCTGCTAATCAGCTGATGAGTTTTGTTGTTGTTGTTGTTGTTTTGTTCTTTTAAATGTGTTTGATTAGGAAGAGTTTGAAAATGTGTAGCACTGGGGTCCCTCAGGGAACAGTGTTGGGAAAAAAATAGGCATATAATATGTTTATGACCTTAAAAAATGCACAGTTGCAAACAAGGTCAGTAGATGCACTGTGAGCAAGGGTTGGAGGTTCTAACATACGTGCTCTGGCTTTTATATTGTCTTAGAGGAACACATACCATCTTTAAGCAATAAGAGCTTTGGTGTATCAGTTCACTTTGTCTTCCTCACTGGCTTGTCCTCTTTGATTTGTCTCCTCCTCTAATGCAGCAGCCCCAAAACGTCCCCAAAAAATAGTCAAAGAAAATGAACCAGTTATTTCATTGCATGCTTTTACCCCTCAGGCACTGTGGAATAATCTGACAAAGACAGATGATGCCAGGGCCTTACCTCAGCCAATCAAGTGTGGGTCTGAACAGCTCATTGAGCTCCTAAATAGATGCCCCCCATTTCGTCTGTTGTCCTAAGGGAGAGTCGGGTGTAATTCAATGGCATTAACTTTACGGCTTTCCCTGTAGATCAAATACATTGGCTTGGACTGGCCCAACTAACATGAGGTGTGCTAACCTAACTTTCTCAATCCATTTGTTTTTAAACTGAAAGTGAAGTTCTCATTTTCATATAATCATTTCATATAATTCAGTGAGATGAAGGTAAACAGATTTCTTTATGTGAGATGACTTGCTGTTCATGATGAGGAGCTCAGGCATGAGACTTAAGATTTAGATTCCCCTGGGACAACTTAATTAATGAAGGTAATATGATTTTTAATACATAACTAAAATGAAGAAGAATAAAGGTGCAGTTAATTTTATTATTATTATCATTATTTATTTATTTGAAACATTTTGATTTAACTATAGTGTTATCAAATAATTAATCGCATCGAAAATAAGTTTTTGTTTGCGTATTATATAATGTGTGTATATATATATATATATATATATATATATATATATATATATATATATATATATATATATATATATATTATGTGTGTGTTCTGTGTATATTTATTATGTATACATACATACACACACACAGTAGATATTGAAAATGTTTACATGTATTTATGTCTATATTTTTATTCATTTAATTTATATTGTAAATAAATATATTAAATAAATAAACATAACCTATTTATCTGAAATGTATATGTGCATGTGTGTGTATTTATATATGCATAATAAATATACACAGCACACATATTATGTAAACAAAAAAAATATTTTTGATGCAATTAATCACGATTAATCATTTGACAGTACTAGATTAAAGTGAAAAAAGAAAAGAAAAGAAAAGAAAAGAAAAGAAAAGAAAAGAAAAGAAAAGAAAAGAAAAGAAAAGTAATTTTTCTGCAATATCTGCATTGTACAAATTGGTACATAACAGGAATAATCCAATAAAGCTTGAAACAATGAAGGGGGGATATATGTTAAAAAGGTATGGACAGAATTAAAATGTCAGAGGAAAGAAAGAAGGAAAGAACTGATATGTGATGGAAAAGATAGGAAAATGCAGGCAT
>NC_056588.1:22308680-22394859 GCF_018340385.1 Cyprinus carpio
TACTTTGAGATCCAGCGATCACTGTCATCGTGCCTAGATCCAGGCTTAAAAAACGAGGTGACCGAGCGGCTGCAGGTCCAAAACTTTGGAACAGTCTGCCTCTCTATATCAGACTGGTCCCTCAGTTTCCATCTTCAAAGATTGCTGCTTTTCATGCTTATTGACTCTGAGCTTACTTTTTTCTTTTTTTTTTACTTTTTTAGTTGTTTCTTTTGAGTACTGCTCTGCATTTTATTCTCTGCTATGTACAGCACTTGGTCAGCCTTGGTTGTTTTTATAAATAAATATGTATTGCTGCTGGGCCAAGAGGGCCAAGAGGGTCCTTAGAGCGTGGACCGGCCAGATGGGTCTTCACAGGGTGCTTAGCAGAGTTGCTGAGGAGCCATGTGTTTCAGGCAGTGTCTGCTAATGCGGAGGTCCTTTGCGGACTGGACTGCACTGCTTTTGTAGTTGCAAGAGTCATATAAATATTAAAGGTTTACTCAAGAGCTAAGATGAATCTTAACTCTCTTGAAGTCTCTTTCCTCGTCAGGTCAGAAACTTTGACCATAGTGTCTTTTTGAGCAATGCTGCTGGGCAACCAGGTGAGACACAGGGCCCATGACCTATCTAAAGTATCCAGATAGAAATTTGTTACCCATTCTCAATGGGAAAGTGCCCAAGCAACATTGCTCCAAAAGTTGCCCGGCAAAATTGCTCAGTGTATCATCAGGATTAATGTCTCCTTCCCCATTGAGTTGGAAATGCAGAATTTGTTGTGTCTCTTTGTATCTCACTGAACGTGATGGATACTCAGAACAAGGGGTGTCTGTTGGAAGGGTACATTTATCCCATTCTGATAGGGAGTTAATTGGAATCTGGTGCCTCTCCTTTCCTGGAATGTGATTGGCCACTTGTGTCCGAGGTGGCCACGGTGTTGCCCTCCCTAGTGTGGAACTCATTTGCATAGAGTAGAGTGCAAAGTTAAACTGTATCTTTAACATTTTACCCATGAACTATTTCTTTACCAAACCTCTTCCAAAATAGCATCATGGGGAGCAAATAGAGTTCAAACATGATGGGAAACCATTGAACTATCATTTATTAATCTATTAATTCCATAATATGTTAATAGGCCTGCTCCCATGAACTGTTGTATGAACAGTCAATAGCCATTAACATAAACTGTACTTTTTCTGAGGGTGACGTGAATGTATTGTAGTTGCAGTCATGTGTTGCAACCAACCTTTTGATGCTTTTGTTGCTTTAGACATGTTTTAATTGTGCATACATTTAAGTTAAAGTTACTGTCCTATTAAATACTGAGATTTGTTTCCCTACAGCAATGCAAGACTAAGTCACTCTGAGTATGTACAGTACAACTAGAATGTGCCTGCAATGTGTTGGTCAACCATTTGTGTCTGTTTGTTTCTAGCCATATTGTGAGATGCATTGCAAAGAAAGTGTTAGATTATATTTCTTTAACCATTCAATATTCAATGAAACTGCATTTGGATGGACTACTCTTTGCAAGTGCTGATGCTCGCAGAACTGAGGCTGAAGATGTGTAGCACAAACAAAACATGTTAAGCATCTACTGCAGCTGCACTTGTTATTCATTTGCGAGCCCCATGTATTTGTGTCGCAGAATTTGTTTGTTTATGCAAAGATGGGCAGATCCAAGGGAAGTATGTTATATAATTAACACTGCAGATGCTTGAAGACACAGAATCCTGTAATAAGGGACAAACAATCCATAGATTTGCATGTTGTGTGGTGCGTGGTTTTAATAATCAACGAGCTTATGAGAAAAATCGTCAACACTGTACAGTAGGTAAACAACACTAGATAATTTAAGATTAAAGGACTAATTCCTTGCATGCTATACTAGCAAATACTCAAAAAATCTGATGGTCTCATGGGCACATCATGGCTAAAGACTCCCCAAGGCGCTTGTTATTTTATTTCCCTCACACTAAATAAGAATAAACACACCTGCACAATCCTGAACATCTGCCCCATGCACATCAAAATTCTCCTGATCCATGAGGTCATTGATCATTGTCGGGCACTAGTAAAATGTGTTATTTAATAAAAAGAAGCATTTTCATTGTAAACTTGTTTAAACTATAAAATTATTTAAACTACATATATATTTGTACAACAGCTCTTTCTGGTCCTTGAATCTTATAGGCTGAGAGGCAAACAGTTTCACTGTTTGTATCACTCCGCTGGCAGCATTTCTCACAGCAAGTGTCATGGTGGATGCTCAAAACCACTATATTCTTGTCACAGAATGTAGTTTTAGGAATTTTTAATCGAGAATGTGTTTATTTAGACTTCAGATATGTTGTTTGTTTAAATATATTGGCTATTTGAAAATCTGCTTCAATATTTTCGGAGATGTGTGCTCCAGGGCATCAGCGGCCCTTCTGTGCTCATGAACCCGCCAAGAGCAGCCTTAACTTGACCAGCCCTTCTTGAATTTACCACTGGCTCTTATGTCTTTATAGCGGTCTCATTAATCTAGTACTTGTTACAGAGCAAATAGTTTTGGCTGAGGGTGAAGTTTCATAACATACATTTTTATATATCTTTAATGCTGTTTTAGAGTGTTTCCTTTGTTTCTTTGTATTATTAACTTTATTTTTGTTTTTTTTTTATTGTTTTTTGTGGTTTTATTAAATATTATTGTTTAATAAATAATATTTTTTATAAGCATTATTTGTGTTTGGTTTTTTGGGGCATTAGGGGAGAGTGGGGTAAGATGAGCCATTTCTTTTACTTGCGTGGTCCTCAAGATAAGGGCAAATGAGGCAGAAGTATAATGAAAGTATAAAATAATTTCAGGATGGATCCTATCATTTTAAATGATCAAAATTTATTTATGAAAAGGGGCTCAAAAAGATGACTTCTTATATAAAAAAAAGTGTTCCAGTGACTCAATTTGCCCCAGGTTAGGGGTAAGTTGATCCGGGTCTGTGGGTAAACTGTCCATCTAACTCAATCTGAGTCAAACCCATGTGCTATTTTGAAGATATTTTACCCATTTTAAAAACTAATTTAATAATCAAATTTCCTTTTACAGTTACATTTCTTGTTTTAACTTAACATAAAACCTACCAAATCTTTAATTTCAATCTTTAATTATTTGCATTTATGAAACAATATATTGAACACCAAAGTTGTGACCTTCCCAAAAACATATAATATAATTAAAAAATAGCTAGCTTACCAATGCATATTTAGCTAAATGATTTGCATGCTTTTATATGTTGCTAACGTACCCCACTCTGACTATGACTGAGTCAGCAGTAAAGGCTTTTATATTGACAGGGACTGAAACAGAAACAAGGTTGTAAAAAAGGACATTTTTACTTTCAACAACCCCTTGTAAGACACAACCAAAAATGCCTTTACCAGCATTGCCATTGTAAATTCAATACTGGTTAATGCATTTGTTGGATGCGTCAGTTGAAAGGATACTACGGCATAGATATCACTTTCCTCAGCAGACATTCAGTTGCAGGTAATCACACCTACTCACTTAATCTCTCTCTCATAATACTCTACATAATACAATGAGCTTTCAATGAAGCAAGATAACTCTCTTTGTTACTTGTTCTAAAGTGACATTTTCAAATTAGTAACGGAGGCTTGGGTTCATTTGTTAAACTGTCAACTTAAGATTTGAATCCGTGGCAGAAGGAAATAGTTTTTTTGACACCCCAATGTAGACACTTTTGCCATTGAACTGTTGTATAAATGCAATATCACAATTGTAGCCACGTGCTATCGTTCAATATCAGCATTGCACTGTGGCCTTGTGCCTAAGGCCAAATCACAGCCGTGCTGATATTTAACAATATGAGGATGTCATTTTTCTAGTAAAATATGATTACAAACTAATAAAATAATTGTATAACAATTATATATTTATTCTGAAAACATTTTGAAAACAAATGTTAAAACGGCAAAGGTTATTGAAACTTAGTTTAACAGATGCAACAAAATGTTAATGTAGTAAGAGGTATTTTTAATAATATTAATAGTAATAATAATTAGCAAAAATAGTGGTAATATTATTGCATTTGTTTTATTATTAATAATAATGTTGTCAATCACTGCCAAATCATGTACTGATCATGGACATCATTGTCATTCCATGAAAACTGCAATGCAGTAAAAACTGCAGAGAGACTAACTGAGATAAAACAATCTTATGCAAAAACAAACATGTAATATATATGGGGTTATATGTTATATTACAAATGCCCCTATATAATGTCATTTGTTCAAAGCCCTTATAATCTGTAACAAAAATAGTAGGCTTAAGTAGGCCTATGTTCTGAATAGATGTTACATGAATATATTCATAGATAGATTTGTGCTTAGAAGAAGCCTATAAAAGGCTGACACACCAAGTGCACACTCAGAAAGCCGGCGTGCCCTGTTTTCAGTAAAAAGGAAAACTTTAGTCTCTAACTCTTGCATGTAGCCAAGAGTAACCCCTGTTTTACTGGAGTTCAGTGTCAGCAAACAAAGGTTCCTGCAAAGACACTGGGTGGCAACCGTGGCATTTCTGGTGCATTAGTTTCACACTGACGCTTTTATCACACTGATTCCCAGGGATAGAAAACTTATGCAGTTTTCAGTGGATCAGTGCTGCTTCTCCTGGGAAATTTTTGCATTGTGTGCAGTGCCGTAAAAATAAATAAATAAAAAATATAGAATAAAAAAAATAAAATAAAAAAAAATAAAGAAAATAACAACCTTAGTGTTGGCCTACTTTTATGATTGTTCATTCCTGAGTTGTTTAACTGATGTGTGCTCTATTGGAGAGGAATTAAAATGGAGGGAATTGTTATCTGTGAGTGATTAATTACCACAGAAATAATTATCCCGCAAAAACAAAGCAATCTCTAAGTAATAAGAGACAATACCCTGTTGAGGATTATTCATTCTGCGGAGTCAGATTCTTGTTCTAGGCAGAAGCTGAAAGATAGACATAATAAAGACTAATAAAACTCAGTGTAAATTTGCATTGCATTTTAAATATATAATCATATTTTTATATCATTATAGTTTCAGATTTTTAGATTATATAACAGTCTTTTTATTACGTGTCTCTTAAAAACAGAGGAGCATCAGACTCTTCTATTATTATATAGAAGATATTATTACATGTAAATTGAAACATTGCATCACTGCCTTTGGAAATTATATTGAATATCTATCTTGGCCTTTGAAAATGTATAAAAACATATCCGATGAATGACTGCACTGCTGCTTATATGTTAACTCAGACGTTAATATGCTCATGTTAAACAGTTTAATATGGATTCTTTTCTTTTGACTGAATCCATAAAATCGAACTCATTGACAAGGCAATATTGCTACAGGTGAAACTGTTCTTCCATACGTTCACCTGATTACTTGAAATCTTTGGTAAGCACCACTTAACAGTCAAAAGCTGCAAAAGCATTTCCTGCATAGGCGCATAAGCTTATATACTGTATGCATAGTACAGAACATAACATTAAATTTAAAAATGAACTTTGAATGCACCTAATTACAACAGTATCTCCTTTGTAATGGTAGATGAAGTCTACTGTTCTTCTATCTTCAAATCTCCTTGGTTGGTATAGGAGTAAATAATCTTGCTATACATTTAAGCACAATGTTCACTTGATGTAATTGCATATGGTAACTACCAAGCAGAGAACACTTATTAACAAATATCCGTAGGTACACTGGTGCTGTACATTATGTCCCAGTCTTGAGTACAGGCATAGTGAGTTGTAGTTCTGCTCTCTGCTTGTTTTATTTACGAGGATGACTTCTCTACATCCTTCCACATCCTTCTAGTGTACGAGGATGAGCCGTCTATATGAAATATGAATGCAAATGTTGAAATGGTCACCATAGGAGCAATAACACAACAAAAATAGTAAAGCAAACTCCACAATAATATCACGACAGTGTTAACATGTTTCTGCACTGTTAACTTATAAATTAAATGTTATCTTTTTTTTTTGATGTGCACCTGAGCAATCTTTATTTATTTTTTTGACACAGCTACTGATGTAATTTGTAGTTGCCATGGAAAAGAACCATTAACTCTTTACAGGGACAATTCCGCCTTGAACAACCTAGAGCCTATTGTTTGGTTTGTTGATGGTGGTATTTTTTGTGATTAGTGGTGAACTTCTTAAGTGATTTGTTTGCGAGGGATCAGTTTGTTAAGAAAAAGTCCAGATTCCTGAAAGTGATTTGCTCTTTCAGTAATATGACTGAAGAGAGAAGTACAGATCACAATTCAAGGGTCCAGTTCAGTGGCTCAGGGTGAAGAAAAAAAAAAAAAAAAATTATATATATATATATATATTATTATTATTATTTTTTTTTTCAATAAGTATTCCTGAGAAGCTGACTGGATAAATGGAGGTAGCATCTTCTATTCCTGAAAGTGATTTGCTCTTTCAGTAATATGACTGAAGAGAGAAGTACAGATCACAATTCAAGGGTCTTCCTGAGAAGTGTCACAGACATCTGTCAAGTCATTCAAGTTGACTGAGTCTGGAGTCTTGCATCAGTCTACTACTAGCTGGTGCTTTGAGCCTCTGGGATTTTTGCTTATTCTATTTAAAGCTTTTCAGATGTACATTATTTGCATATGCATTTATTATTCATCATGTATGACAGAAGTTTCCATGTTAGTGAATGGTTCTGTTCTTCTCTCTGGATTAAAATTGTCCAACTGTTAATACATCTGTGGAGCATTTCACAAAAGCATTGTAAGCCAACTATGGTCGCGCAAGATCCGTAGTTACCAGCATAGTTCAATTATTTTGTTTATTTGGTTGGACTTTAATAATCTCACATTAATTGCAACCTCAGCTTAATTAGTTAGTTATTACTCCACCATCTGTGTGACATCATATAATTAAATTAAATGACAGAGGTGTGGCCATGTTACTACAGTTTCTGGAACAGTTGTGGATATGTTTGTAATGATATAATTAAATTAAATGACAGAGGTGTTGTGGTGTTGTTACTGTTTTTTCTGGAACTAGTTGAGTTCTCCAACGATGTTAATGTGTTAATAGTGAACTGTCCCCAGTCCTTTAGTAACTGTACTAAAGGTTAATGTTAGAGTTTGTGAGAGTTTGTAGTTGTGAATGTATTTGTCAAGTATTGTTAAGTTTAAACTGTTGTTGGGTCTGACGTTTTTCTCGTGGTACTCCAGTCATAACTCTGAATCGTTCTTTAGAGAAAAATGCATTTATTCTTTTAGCCTCTGATTCTTTAGCACATTTCTAAATCCCCAGTGCAGTTTTAGTTAAGGGAGAGTCAGCTATAAATATGCCATTGAGTTTTTTAGTAGCCAGGTGCTATCCGTCAGCAATGACCTTATGTTTCTCCGTAGCTCCCACATGTACCTCAGACTTTTTTAGTGAATTTGCTGAACTGATAAAAATGTATGCGGTAAGTTGCTTTGGATAAAAAAGTGTCTGTCAAGAATAAAACTGTATTCACAGTCAGTGGGAGACCCTCTACAGTTGTTTTTAGTGCATTGAGAATTGAAAGTTAGATAAGTGCAAAATCCATATATATATATATATATATATATATATATATATATATATATATATTGATATATTCCATATATATTTGCCATTCATTCCAGGTTTCCAATGTAGGTGCCTGTACTTATAGTCCATGAAAGTTTAACCAGTCAAGGACATAGTTGACCAAATGCAAGTGCAGGTGAGAATTAAGTGATATGTGAATCCCTATGGGGAATATAAGTGGTGGCCTATGTTGAGTGACAGCTGTCAGAGAACAGCGACTTTTCAGCCTTCTAAAATCTTCTTCAGCCTGCTTAGAACAATGCTGACCCACAAAAGGGCAGGTTTTAGTGACAGGTCAGTGTATTTAATAACAAGTACATTATGTATGATGTGTCAAATCACAAAATAGTTCTGCAACAGATTTGTTGACACAAAAATCATATCCAGCAACATATCAAAGTATGCCATAGAGGGCATAAAGAAGTTTATTATTATTATTATTATTATTTAATATCCACAGATCTTTTCACCTTCTGAAGAATAAGAAATGGGTGAATTGTTGTCATCTGCTTTACACTACAAATTGGTTGAACAACATACAGTAAAAAAAAAAAAAAAAAAAAACTGGCTTTGTCCTGGATGAAGAGTAATGTGGCACAGACATCAATTCGATGTCATCGTAGTGGTGATCAGTTCAAATTTAGAGGGGGAAAATTATAGTATCTTCTTAAAACCAGCATTTCCATTCTTCACTCTTAAATAAAATTAGTGTTTGAGGTTTGTAGTTGAAACCTGTTAGCTCTGAAGCTATCACTATACTAGTGTACTCCAAAAGTTGATCAGCTTAACTTTTAGAATGTATATGGAGGTCTAACAGACAGATTTCAATAGCTATTATATACTTGTAGATGTCCAGCCATTCTGAATTTACAAAACTTCACAGAACTTCTTGTTTCTTCTCTGCTTATAAACTCAAAGTAACACATCTGTTCTGACACTCTTTGTTGCTACACAAGCTAATTTGCAACAGGGAAGTAGAGGAATGTATTCTTGGAAGAATAAACATTAAAAGTTTACCTGTTAAGGGCTGCTGATGAAAGTATTTCTTCGTCTAGATCTAAAGACCTCTTTGTAGGTATGTTCATACTTTTGAGAAAGTCTGTGTTATTTTCCCTGAAGGTGCATCTTTTGTCGTCAGGACAGATCTGTCATAGCATAAGCTTTGTTGCTTCTGGTAGTTTAGAGTGGTGACGCAAACTGAGAACAGCAAACAATTCCCAATTTATTTCTGATAGGTATATACAAAGTAGACTTGATGCTCTAGGGGTAAAAATATATGTGGTATTGAATATCCCAAAGTGAAAATGCTAGAATTTTGTCATTAAAACAGATTGTAAAAGAACTGAAATCATACAAGAACACTGACAGCATCTCTGATTATGCAATAAACAGCCCCTGAACTGAAAGAACAGAGTGAAATATCCAATGCAGTTATTTCAGTCCCAATGAATATTCAACAGACCTTTTTCTGACAGCTGACATGCGGAAAAAAGTGAAGAAGCCACTGTGTCATATTTTCTCACGATATGTGAATTTTAATAATGTGTTATTATTACCTAAAAAAAATAAATAAATAAATAAATAAATAAAAACCTGACAGAATACGCTTGAGAATACAAAAGTATCCTTCTTTGCTAGACCAGAGACAATTGTAGGATTTTCTTCTACAAATCACTGACTATAAATACCATCTTTGGGTGTAAGAACCATTTGTGTCAAAACTGTAACATTAATATACTTATATAAGAATATTATATTATAATTTTGAATTTAATAGGAGACCTAGTGTGATAATCACCCCTGCAATACGAGTGATTATATTTTTTAATTATGAGTTTAATTGTAAAAATAGTGTGATAATCACCCCTGCAATACAGAGCACATCTCAAAGTAATAATGTTACAGCTTTAGTACATTTAAAAATCACTATTTAATATTATTAAATAATTTCACTTTATCTTACTCATTATTTTAGCTGTCAGTGATGATTAAAGCAAATGCCTGAGACTTACAGAGCATTACAATAATTACTTAACATATTGATTAGTTGTGTCATGTAATATGTTCATTTAACTTCCTCTTCTGTTTTTTTTTTTTTTTTTTTTTTTTTTTTTTTTTTTTTTTTAATGTCTATTGTTCTTGATGGTAAATTTATCTGCCATAACTCCAAACAACTTTTGTCCTTTTATTAGTTTTCTGTTAAGTAAATGTGAGGGACCTGTGCTAAATTGACATATGGCTTGATATTTTACTTTATAAATTGTTTCTTCTCGCTTATTATTTTGTTGAAAAATGTGATACTTTATTTCAGGATTTTTTTGATTAATAAAAAGTTAAGTGATAATAAAGACTTATATTGTTAGAAAATATTATTTTTTTAAACATTTTATTCTTCAAAGAATCCTGAAAACGTATCAAAGGTTCCATATATTAAGGAGCACAACTGTTTCCAACATTCTTAATAAATCCACATATTATGAAGGATCTGAAGGATCATGTGACACTGAAGACTGGAGTGATTCCGCTTTGCATCACAGAATTTTTTATTTTATTTTTAAGTATATTAAAATATAAAACTTAGAAATATAAAACAGGGATGTGAGAAGAGGATACTAACACTAACTAATATTTTTGCAAGTGTATTTTAAATGCACTGAATAATAATAATAATAATAATAATAATAATAATAATAATAAGGATTTTTAAATTATTATTACATTTATTATTATTATTCTCCATTTATACTGCAGGTATATTTTATGTCTAGTAAATGCACTTTTGTCCAGTTACAAGTGATTTGCTCTCTGTAACCTTTCTGGTCTAATACCTGCTGTCTAATATATGGTTAATTTGTTAAAAATATTTGAAAGATACCACTAAACCTACCACGACCACTATTTCTTGTTACAGTCAACTAATTATGGGGACCAACAATGAGCCAAGCACCCTGCTCAAGGGTACAGTATCTGTAGAGCAATAATATGATCTTTAAAATTATCACACTCATCTTCAAGGTCTCTCTCTCCTAAATAAATCTACTGATCAATTTATATGCTTAGCTAGCTTACATCACTTCACCTTTCTTTATCAGTGAAAAAAATAAATAAATAAATAAATAAATAGATAAATAAATAAATAAATAAATAAATAAATAAATAAATAAAACCTTGTAAATTAGCTGAATCAAAGGGTGTGAATACATGCCCACATCAACAAGTAGCTCATTCTTACCTATATTGTGTTTTGTGCCATATGGTTCCTTCTTACAGCCTTGATTTCAAACACTCTCAGACAGCAGAATTACACCTTAGTATTCAAAAAAAAAAATAAATAAAATAAATAGATAAATAAATTATATGAAAATACTTCACAGAAAGGGTTTTACAGCAAGACTGCAGCTCTGTAGTCACGATAGAATTTATTCCAATTCCATAAAGAGTATATAACATTTTCCACAGTCAGGTGGCCTGTCTATCAAAACACAGTGTGCTTGTACTATAATGGAGCATGACATGTTGGCAGTGAGTGTTTGAAGGCTTATTTATTTTTTTATGTTGTTTTGTATGGGTGTGTGGATGCAGTGTAATGTGCCACGAACTTTCTTCCTCACTGGAGACTGAGAGTGTCTCTTTACTTGTCATGGCTGGACAAACACAAAACACCCTCATTTCCAAGAAATGTTTATTTGAAACACGGAGGATGTCATTTCAGATGATGAGACCAATTATATGAGACAGCACCAGTAATATCCTGTTTCTGTGTATGAATTCTTATCTTTCTACCCCTCTCTTTCATTTAATAATGCTCAGGCTTTCTTTCTTTTTTTTTTCTTTTTTTTTTTTTTTTAGCAGCATACACTCAAAATGAGAGTACCCCATCTGTACAATTAAATATACTGCTGTATCTTTAATGTTGTGGGCCAATTTTTATTCATTTATTTTTTTATTCACTCATATTTTGTGTTCATTTTCAGTAGATTTTATTATTTTTCTTATTTTTTACTGTATGTTAAAAAAATCTAAATCTGACCGTCCCCTCTAGAAATCTTATAATGGGCCATGGTTGGATCTTCCAACAGGACAATGATCCAAAAATAAACATCAAAATCAAAACAAAAATAGGTCACTGAGCACAAAACCAAGCTTCTGCCAAAGCTGTACCAGACCCCTGACCTGAACCCTATAGAACATGAGTGGAGTGAACTGAAGAGGAGAAGCACCAACATGGAGCTGGAAATCTGAAGGGTATGTACTTATTCTGTATGAAGAAATGGTTTCTGCTCTCTAGTCAGGTGTTCTCCAAACTCCCCAGGCATTAAAGGTGAAGACCCAGAGCTGTTTTTGTGGTAAAAAGAGGTTGGAAAAAGTATCGAATTAAAGAGTATGAAAGTGAACTTTTATTTCATAATGAGATTTTGAATTCTTATTCTCCAATGCAAGGTTAGATTTTGGTAATTAAAAAAAAAAAAAAAAAAAAAAAAAAAAACATTTACATTTAGTAATTTTGCAGACACAAATGTAAAGTAATAATAATAATAATAATAATAATAATAATTTTGAGAACAACTGAGTGTGTGTAAATAAGACATCAAGACATAAGACATTTATTCTTCATATCATTGTTAAATTTGGTTGATTGATAAACAAACCATTGTATTGAGTCCGATCTTTTCAATGACTTCCATTCTAAAGTAGTTTGAAGAACTTTCTCATGAAATTAACTGTTCGAAGACTTAGAAAATAGCATGAATTCAACATTTTTGAGACTATTATGTTTATATATATATATATATATATATATATATATATATATATATATATAGGTTCATCTCGATAAATTAGAATGTTGTGGAAAAGTTCACTTCAGTAATTCAACTCAAATTGTGAAACTCGTGTATTAAATAAATTCAGTGCACACAGACTGAAGTAGTTTAAGTCTTTGGTTATTTTAATTGTGATGATTTTGGCTCACATTTAACAAAAACCCACCAATTCACGATCTCAACAAATTAGAATATGGTGACATGCAAATCAGCTAATCAACTCAAAACACCTGCAAAGGTTTCCTGAACCTTCAAAATGGTCTCTCAGTTTGGTTCACCAGGCTACACAATCATGGGGAAGACTGCTGATCTGACAGTTGTCCAGAAGACAATCGTTGACACCCTTCACAAGGAGGGTAAGCCACAAACATTCATTACCAAAGAAGCTGGCTGTTCACAGAGTGCTGTATCCAAACATGTTAACACAAGGTTGAGTGGAAGGAAAAAGTGTGGAAGAAAAAGATGCACAATCAACCAAGAGAACCACAGCCTTATGAGGACTGTCAAGCAAAATCGATTCAAGAATTTGAGTGAACTTCACAAAGAATGGACTGAGGCTGAGGTCAAGGCATCAAGAGCCACCACACACAGACGTGTCAAGGAACAGGTTACAGTTTTCGTATTCCTCTTGTTAAGCCACTCCTGAGGCGTCTTACCTAGGCTAAGGAGAAGAAGAACTGGACTGTTGCTCAGGGGTCTCCTATTTTCAGATGAGAGCAAGTTTTGTATTTTATTTGGAAATCAATGTCCTAGAGTCTGGAGGAAGGGTGGAGAAGCTCATAGCCCAAGTTGCTTGAAGTCCAGTGTTAAGTTTCCACAGTCTGTGATGATTCGGGGTGCAATGTCATCTGCTGGTGTTGGTCCATTTTGTTTTTTGAAAACCAAAGTCACTGCACCCATTTACCAAGAAATTCTGGAACACTTCATGCTTCCTTCTGCTGACCAGCTTTTTGAAGATGCTGATTTCATTTTCCAGCAGGATTTGGCACCTGGCCACACTGCCAAAAGCACAAAAAGTTGGTTAAATGACCATGGTGTTGGTGTGCTTGACTGGCCAGCAAACTCACCAGACCTGAACCCCATAGAGAATCTATGGGGTATTGTCAAGAGGATAATGAGAAACAAGAAACCAAACAATGCAGATGAGCTGAAGGCCGCTTTCAAAGAAATCTGGGCTTCCATACCACCTCAGCAGTGCCACAAACTGATCACCTCTATGCCACGCCGAACTGAGGCAGTAATTAAAGCAAAAGGAGCCCCTACCATGTACTGAGTACATGTACAGTAAATGAACATACTTTCCAGAAGGCCAACGGTTCACTAAAAATTTTCTTTTTTTTTTTTTTTTTTTTTTTTGGTCTTATGAAGTATTCTAATTTGTTAAGAACTTTCAGATCAGCAGTCTTCCCCATGATTGTGTAGCCTAGTGAACCAAACTGAGAGACCATTTTGAAGGCTCAGGAAACCTTTGCAGGTGTTTTGAGTTGATTAGCTGATTGGCATGTCACCATATTCTAATTTGTTGAGATAGTGAATTGGTGGGTTTTTGTTAAATGTGAGCCAAAATCATCACAATTAAAAGAACCAAAGACTTCAGTCTGTGTGCATTGAATTTATTTAGTACACAAGTTTCACAATTTGAGTTAAATTACTGAAATGAACTTCCACAACATTCTAATTTATTGAGATGCACCTATATATATATTTGAGTTGAATTACTGAAATGAACTTATATATATATATATATATATATATATATATATATATATATGGAAAAGACTGGCCTTGAGTTTGTGTATTCATGTATTGTGTGCCACAGAAGAAAATCATTCATGCAAAAATCAATATGAGGATGAGTAAATAATGACGAAACATTTTTTTTTATTCTATCCAAACATGAGGTTTAGAATGTTTGTTTGTGATCCTAGTTTATCAAATAATTCCAGTCAGGATTCTGATAAGAGCAAAACACAATAATTTGGAAAGCAATTTCCACACTAATTCATTTGCATTTCTTTCTGCTCTGAGGCCCCATCAATTTCCATATGTTCAGAGTGGGATTAGCAGCATGCTTGCTCAAATCTAGCTAGTGATATTTTTTTTTAATTTCCTTTTCACCAGTTTACCACATCACATGTGAAGCGTATTACCAATTCAGCTTCAAGTCAGTGCAGTCATGCAGACGACATCAGATGGGCTGGGCATTGACAGCTCTTGAAATAGAACTGATGTGTGTGTATTTGCAGATTTAAATATGATGCAATTCCCTTTTAGGGGGAATATAGAAGAAGAAGAAGAAGAAGAAAAAAAATCAAAAATTAGAGATCGGGCATTGCCAGAAACATATGTCTAATCTTGCTATGATCCTAATATAAGCTCAATGATATGTGAAGTCACATAAAAGGGTTGACCTGCACTGAAATGTTTTATGGAACATCAAAATAAACAATTAAAATGACTACAAAACTAAACAAATTTTAAGGGTAGATGAATGCCCACAATTAAATAAAACAGTACAAATTGCTGGCGAGATCTAAAAGCACCAGCCTCTAATGGAGGGAGTTGACCTTTTTAAAGAGACGTTGGAGATAAATGAGGAAAGACGCTGTAAAACGCTCAGTGACAGACTCTGACATTTGGATTCAGAATAAACAAACACCTCTATTTGGCTAAAAGAGGCTCAGCAGCAGAGTACTCTAGAGAACAACTAGTGAAATATCATCAATTAACATTAGATTAAATTAAAATAAATAAATAAATAAATAAATAAATAAATAAAATAAACACACACACACACACACACAAATCCCAGGCCATTAACACTTTAAGACAGCATTTTTATAACAGTCCATATCATTATACACTGTCTGTTTTGAATGTGTCTTTGTGTTTAAAGTCACAGTAGGAAAATTTTAATATACATATTCCTCTGATGGATGACTGGCCCACATAGATACCTATATAACATAATATATATCCCATGCAGTTGTTACTAATTATGATACAGTAGCTACTTATTACAATGTATACTCTATGTACACTGTATAATAATAATAATAATAATAATAATAATACATGTTTAATTTAATGTGTTACTTGCTGTTTATTTCTAAGTAATTGTGAAATTTACTAGCAATTTCTGAGTGAAAAATTTACTACGCTTCTTTTTTTGTCAGCCCTTTAGTGCAGAGCTTTCAGCTCATTGTGCTTTACAAAGCATAAACATAAAAGTGCACCTAAACAGAACAAACAAACCAAGTACAAAGATAATATACTATACATACTAGTGAAACAACCTAGTCTCAGCTTCAGATGGCACACGCATGGACCACTGGCTACACGTCTGATAAATATGGCACACAAATTAGGACAACACTTCAGGAATTTCAATGTCATGTTTGGATTTTCGGGAGACGGGTCCACCTAGAAACAGAGCTGTTGTGACAGCTTATTGGAAGAAGAAAGCTGTTGTGTTTACAACTGTGACAATGAGTGCTTATCAGGATCAGTTAAGCGGTGGGTTTCCAAAAGTATGTGAAGTTCACAGCACCATTGTTGCAGTAAACTCTCACAACGTTCTTGAATGAACTGTAGGCTGGTCTGTTATTGACATAGTCTTTACATTTTCACACCCCCAAATATGATACTGAACAAAACAAACTGTGATTGGTCTCTTTACATGTCAGTCAGACATCCTCTTTGGCAGCTCTTGGCCAGTGAAAGCCACTATGGAGTCCAGACCTTCTTGTGTCAGTCTGAAGTTTTGGCTACACGAGACTGAAAACAACCTAACAGTGGAGCCAACATCATAGTCCAGTGTAATGGTATAGATCAACATGTTATCCCAAAGAGACTCCAAAAATAATGAGTGTGCCAAAATAAAATAAACAAAAGAAAAACAGCATTTTGCAAACTATGCTGAAAAAGATTTGAAGCGAGTAGTTTCTTAAAATAAATTACCAAAAATGCACACATGATGCAGTTGAAAGAACAGTCTGTTCCACATGCTCTGTTGACAGCTTCTCTTTGCCTGCGTCAATACAGAGGCTTTATTAGGGTCAGCACTTTCAGAGCAGGCTGCGCACACAAATCCAAACACAAAATGGGAGTTGGTCAGCCACCTGAAAAAAAAAAAAAAAAACGCCCACTCTTATTATAGAAGCAACCTGTGCTAACCTTTAAACCTCTGTTCAATAAGTTGTGCTGACTGAATTAAGAAACATAGATGCTACTTTCTTCAACTCTGGGGGCATGAAAAGTTCCACAGCATGAAGATTTTATGAAGCTATTGTGTGGGATAGCGTGAGCAACACTGTTGCACTTATCTCACACCAAAATTACATGAACAGAATCAAATGCAAAAAATTCCTGCAAATAAATTCCTGCAGATGAAAACAAGGCTGTGAGGGATAGTTTTACAGTTGTTAGAATTACATGCACTGTAATCAACACAATTTCAGAACTCACAACTTTCCAAACTGTTTTATGGAATTTTTTGTTTACTAAAAGTTGGACTGCTTTTCTATTAATCTCACTGATCCTTTGATTAACCTCACATCATTCCTGGCCAGCTCCAAAATAGATTTAAGACACAAAATATCAATGCCTTCAAAGCAGTCATACATCCATTCAAACCAAGGGGGCACATGCCACATCAGATTTTTGGGTCAAATGGATTTTAAAGCAGCTATATATATATATATATATATATATATATATATATATATATATATATATATATAGGTACAAAATTAATAAGTCGAACTCTAACTTGGTTCTATAAAGTTCTATCTGTGAGCCAATCAGCACTTTGAATGCACACAAGAGGACCAATCAGGATCAACTTTCTTTGTCACGTCACTGGACTGCTCCATGACAGCAGGAAAGATAGAATGCTAAATATTTCAAATGTAAAATATTTTAATAATATATAGTTGATAAAACATTTTTCTATAGTTGATCTCTTAAAAAAAAAAAAAACATTTAAGGAATGTCTGTTTATGATTTTTTGTCAAAAATTCGCAGTCAGGATCTATGTAAAAGTATTTTTCTTTCATTTTTTTTTCTGAACAACAATTAAATATTTGATGACTTAATTTCTTTAGCATTCCCAGTGTCACATTTTCATAGACAATGACGACGTGGGTGTTCTTAATTAACAGGTTAAAACTTTCTGAAAATGACTGAATGGCTTTACTGCAGAGCTACTGTATGCAATGGAATATACAGAGTGTCTCATTTGATGGTGGATGTGGGTGTAATAGTGATCGAGTGAAGCGCTGAAAATTATAGTTCCTGAGATTGACGAATTTATGAGCCAGATGCGAATAAGTGTACAAACATATTGTTACAACACTAATTTTTATGTTTTAAAACAAATTATAAGTAAACTTTGTATTTGCTGAAAAACTGTTCAAAACTCCAATTAAAGTTTTGCAAGATGGAACCTTATAATTATCAAGTGGAAAATTACGGAATTAGAAGGTCTATCTGATTTGACCTGTTCCAAAAATCTCCATACAAATTTGAGTTTTGATATTGTACTTGTGTACACAAATTAAGGGTCTCTGTCATGTATGAAAAGAGACTTGCTCCCATTGATTCTCTGTGATTTCAGGTGTGTCCCATTACGTTTAAGTGTATTTAAGCCCTGTGTTTTTCTGAGTCCTGCTTCTGTTATGTTCTTCTATCCCCTGCTTACGGTGGCCAAGAAGTGGATTACATTCTGAAAACAAAATAACAAATACAAAACGCAATGCATACTCCGCAAATACTCTGTATGTTTTATTCATAGTAAGCGCAATTTATAGAATACATTTAAAGAGCTACTTTAAGGCCATCTGTTTAAAAGGCCATCTCCGAACTTTCTACCATGACTCTGCTGTTCTTAAACTGGTTCTTTCTGTATATTTCTTTATTGACAGATGTCTCGTCGAGTAAGCGGTGAGTAATCCTAAACCGTTTACTTTGTTTTTAAGTGTTTGTCTGATTTGTCATTGTGTTTTCTGACTTGTTATTTTGTTTTCAGAATTGTAATCTGTATTGCATTTCTTGGGCACCATGCCTGCTAGGTGTGTGTTCCTTGGATAAATAAGACTTTAGTTGTAAACACAGTAGCAGCATTGTGACACATAGCAGTAGGCTACAGTAGATTTTACAGAAGTTATTACAGGGTAAGCTTAAGTTTTTTTTATTATTATAAATAATAGTTTGTTTCATTTTGTTACAGATTTGCTTAGTCCATTATTTTTTTTTTATTATAGATTATGGTTAGCATAGCTATTTTAGTATAATTGATATACTGTTTGTTTTCATATGATTTTATTTTTATTTGTTTGCACTTTAATTTTACTTTACATTTGAGTAATGTTGTTGTGTTTGTGACATTTTTTATTAGCTTCTGTATGCCTGTATTCATTGTTTTCCTTTTTTTTTCTGTGTTGCTTTATTTGTAAGTGAACAAGCCACACAAAAATATAGATGTCCAAAGCACGTGTACTGCTGTGACCTGGATTCTGTGAAATTGGTTATTATTGTGTATTTGATGCAGTAAATACACATTTTACTTGTCCTAACATCACACAAGATACATTTGAGCAGAATCAATCTCATGAAGTGTATTGGTCCAGACTATATTTTATGAAGTTTCATTATGCTCATGACCTTGTGTTTGCTCTCATGAATACTGATTAGCTAGTTCCACAGCATGACAGCTTATATAGGGGAAAATCCTAAGAGAAATAGATACAGAACATAAAAACATGCTAGTTCCCACAGTCATGGGATATATATATATATTTAACCCATATAACTTTTTTTATGTATTTATGTATGCTGTGTAGTAACAATGTAATCAAATATTTATTACATTATTAATACTTAGCATTACATGTAACTTTTGCCCATGTCCCTCAGAAACAAATCATAAACCATTGTTCTTTACAAAATCTTATAAAACTAGACAGTTTGCTTCTCAGTTTAGGAACAAGACATAGCCTTAGTGTGCGAGGTCTGTGTTCAGAAAGAAAGTAAAGGGTTTTTTTTTTTTTTTTTTTTTTTTTTTTTTTTTACGACTACCTATTGGTTCTCCTGTGGAGAGGTGTAATTACATTTTCCACTAGGTTTGGGACAAGTGCCCCTCAGATAAGAGCTTATCATATTCCTCCATGTTGTCATTATGTACCTCTTGCTTGAGGCCCATGGGCATGCCCACTTATCTGGGCTCTGCAATTTGAGAGGGACTGCTGGTTCAATGTGCTGTCTCTTTCCTTGCTATGAGCTGCATTTTGGAAAGAGAAATTACTTGGCATCAGTAAGGTTCTCAAGATAATAAAATAACCTAGAAATATAATGTTCTTGCTGTTAAAAGAAGGCCAGCACTTAAGTAATAAAAGCAGGTTCACATATTGCATTTTCTAATGCAGCAGTTCTTGCAGACTACCATGCTGGAATGTATTATAAACATTCACTGTATTATGTGAATGCATATATTATGTCAAACAATACATATCGGAAAGCTTAATGTAGTCAGTACATTTTATTTTAATAAGGATTTACTCTACAGAACCAGATTTATAGGGTCTGCCAGAAGAAAAAAAAAGAAAAGAAAAAAAAAGAGGAATAATTTTTATTTGTAGCTCAATATTGGTGACCCCTACCTGAAAATTCGAATTTAAATCTCAGAGGTAAGGTAGCATGACATGAAAAGTTCTATATAAAACAATAAATCTTTAGCATGACAAAATGAAGCCAAACTGAATTCTCATTTAACTTGGCACATGGCTTATTTCTAGGTTATTTGTATTGATCGTATTGCAGTAATACTTTGGATGTAATAATTATATTGTGTGTTTTTCAATAGGCTGCAAGAGATTCATTAACTAAGTTTACATCTCCAGAAGGAAATACTACTGCTTGCAAGGCAACAATAGAATAGTCTGGCAAGATTAGGAGTGAGGTTATGTGTAAACAGATGTAGCTTGTCATAACACTACGTATCTTGTTTTTGGTTTGTTCCCTTGCAAGAATTGTAATGTAAGCAGCAGCCTCTATGTGCATGGTGAGGTAATGAATGCAATCACAGGAGATCTGGTTGGTTAGCATCGACAGTCAGCCCCCACTGGTTTCCAACTACGGGAGGAAAACATCAGTCTATCAAGACCACAATGATGAAATCTGGGGCATCTTACAAAGATAACAGCTGTTATAAAGTCAGCAACTGGGAAACCAAGCGTGTAAATCATAACCATACCCTGACCCAAGAGATGATCTTGAAAGTTGCCTTGTCCTTCGTCTCCTGTTTCTGTTAGCAGATCTCAAATTGATGCTGGTATTGCAGGATTAGGCCTGTTTTACATATCATCTAAATAGGGCATGAGTGGCCCATATTCAGTTTAGTGCCCACATTAACAGATTACAGCCTTTACACTGTGAGTGTGACCTGCAAGGTCCCATGTCAAAGACACAGCAGTGAACGGTTAGTTTCAACACAAAACAAAAAAAAAACAAAAACAAAATCAAATCTAAAACATCTGCCCATTAAAGAAAATGTATACCATTAAAACACACTCTATGGACAGTGGATGCTGTATTTGTCATTTAAAGTATGCAGGAATACCTTTGTTTGAGGTCTTGGCAATGGGGTAAGCTTGATTTAAAGCATATGCAATTACATTTCATATTTGTTTGTTGAAATAAATCAACTAGCTTATTTTGAATTTAGTGTGTGCCCCCTGGCAGCCAACACAAAAACAACTATTAAAGAAAAGCCAGTAAGGTGGGCTTTTGCTTTCACAGCATGCAACATTAATTTGACATTTAAGAAGGGAGCTTTTTTTCTTGCAAAATATCTCCACAATACCTTGCAATATATTCCCACTCACAACCCATCCCCCTTTCCCTCCCCCAGTTTTGTGTAAACTATTTAAAGCCTGAAAAAATGGCATGCAGTGTGAATAAGCTCAACCCACTGTGTTGACGGGAAGATGTTTATTATTATTTTTTTTTTTTTTTTATTTTATTTTATTTTTTTAAGCTGCTGATATTCAGCACTGCCTTTTCCTCAGTTTGCTGTTGAACCCCAACTTACCCACACTTCAAACTGGGATGCATTACTCATGGAATTTAAAGCCCAACACTTCATCCTTTTTTCCTGTGGAGGTTTGGGAAAAGCTCCTCTCTGAATCTTACAAGTAGCTCATCTCATCACTATAAGCATATTTGTAATACATCGTATAATCTCGCTTAACTTTCTGATAGTTCGTCTCGGTGGATTACAAGCAGCCAGCTGCCACTTCTTCATGCCTGATGCTGTCTTCTCAATACAGTGCTATGTAACTGTGATTTTTTTATTTATTTTTTTATTTTTTGGACTTGACGCTCTAACAGCTAAGCATACTGAAAACTTTTAAATAGAAATACGGGGATGATTCTTGTGGTTGGCTTCTTGCTCCTTGAGGTTTTCCCAGAGCAAGTCACATGAATGATGATTTCAGGATGCATATGCAGACTGGCTGTGCATTTAATGAAAGATGCTTTCATTCCAGACCTGTGATGGTTGCACTTACTTCTTGTGCACTTACAGTGTACCAAGAAATGGCTGAGTAATATAAGGTAACTTCTAGGGGTGTGCAATGGAGCCAATATCTGTAGCAATCTCAAAATTATTTGTTTCTGTATCTGTATTCAGATAAAATGTAACCTGTAGCTGTGTGAAATGGAGCCAATATCTGTAGCAATCTCAAAATTAAATGTGATTTCCGTTCCCTTAAAATTTTCACTTAACAAATATGCCTTGTTTAACTATGTAGCATAAATATTAACAATAATAATAATAACAAAATTATTATTTTCAATATAATTGTAAAATTTATTTAAATATATTTTAATTAAAACAATAAACTAAGTGTTAAATAAATGCTCTGATTTCTGAAATGTCAATGCCACTATTTGATTTTTGATCAAATATGCTGAGCTCGTTTCATTCACAGAATTTACACTCAATAGTGTATTATAGCCTAGGCCGATGATGAACATGACAAACAGGTTAATAAACATTTGTGATAAGAAATAACAACAACAACAATTAATTAATTAATTAATTAATTAATTAATTAAAAAACCTAATTAATGAAAAAAAAGAAAACTTATTTTATTACTTTAATTTTATTACTTGTGTTTTGTGCTGTTAATTACCAGAATTTGAAAGCTGTGACTTTGTTTAATTTTGTAAAGCAAAAAGCTTATTGCGATTATTGGATGGCAGGCAGCAACAAATTAGGGATGTGTCCACTGGTCTATATAGTGATTGCTCATTCTAAACTGCCATTCGGCAGTGAAGCCACCAGAAGTGTTTGAGCTGACATCTTACTCTTCCCTACCGGCAGAGAGCTTCATTGACTGACAGCAAAAAAACTGAACTAAAATCTCCTGATTTCACTCACACAGGATTAGTTTTTAAGATATGTGTATTATAATTTATTTTTATTTTTGATGGTACTAGATAGCGAGGTGGAGGGTTTATAATGATTGGTTTTAAGGGAGCCCTGAGTGGAGCGTCAGCTGTTTTATTTTGTTGCTTCCATACAATATTTTTTTTAGAGTGTGAAATATAAATTTTCACAGAATGTAGCCTATTCATGGACAATATATTGAAGTTTTTTTAAATCCCAAACAGAGTCCAGACATCAGTAAAGTATCCGTTTATGAACATGTTTTATAGGCTTTTTTTACAGATGTGACAAAAAACACAAGAGTTTATATATATTTTGTAGACTTTATGTGATTTAAAATGCACAAACCAAAAGCACAATATCTGCAGAGAAGGGCTGGTCATTCTCAAAACATAAAATATCAATTTTATTTCAATTTTCGTTTTTGTGTTTCAGAGGAAAAATCAGTGTAAGGCATCTCTCCATTACGGACCGTTCTGAAAGAAGAATGTATGCAAACGCGTATAAAATGCTTTAAAAACTTTAACAGAGATGTCTAGAGGGTATTTAATAGATCTGCTTCCCACGTAAGATTTTTTCTAGTTACTATTCGTTCATTTGTAATTATTCAACTAATCGCAGGTTAATATTAAATTTACATCTATAATCCATAATGAGCCTTAATATATTCCGCGCTCAAGCACATGCATTTAGTTTGCCCCAAAGCACAGGCAGAAGTAGCCCAATAGTTGTGAAAAAGGAGACATTTTAATTATTTATTAATAAACTAATGTTTTCTTGTCGGCTGCAAGATGAAATTCACAGTGCTGACTCTCTCCACATGGACGAGCCTTTAGAGAGAAATACAACCTTCACAGATTACATAATGCTTTCGTTTTGAATTGATTCGTTTAAAAGACATTTCAAGCTTTCTGTAGATATGTTTCTCATGTATGTGAGACACCACAATTTTTCAGTTATTTCATTATCAGGAAAAAAATCACGTGATCGAGTCATGTATGCGTAATAATTTTCGCACAAACATTTCAATATGAATAATAATTCCCATTTTGCATATGCATTACAAAGCAATCGCACAAACATTTCAATATGAATAATAATTCCCATTTTTATATATATATATATATATATATATATTTTTTTTTTTTTTTTTTTTTTTTTTTTACATTCAATTATCCTAAATAAAACCAAACAAGATTTGTAATGAAGAAAATATGACAAATAAGAATAAATGCTGCGAGCATTTTTTTTAGCATAATGCGCGCCGAGCAAATCTTGCACTGATATTTTAAGGAATATTATATAAACCTGCATTTAAATGTGGCTACAATTTATTTATTTAATTATTATTATTATTATTATTTTACTTTAATTACATGAAAGCAAGTAAAGAAGACTGAAGTTGTCAATTAATGAAGCTCTTTTTTTACATCGTGTGTATTTCGTTGATTATAATGAGAGAACTTGAGTTTAATCATGAGGACGTTTTATTAATCAGTCCATTCTTTAGAGTTTCAGTGATTTAGTTAAATCGTGCAGGTTTAATTTATTCATTTCTTGTTTTAATTAGGCCTAAATAATGGGAGCGAAATTATTCAGTGCCTCACGTTTTACTAAAATAAAGAAAATAATTTATAAAACACACAAGCCTAGATCTCTATGCTACCACTTTTAATTCTCCAATGCAAAGTAAACCACAATTTCTTTTGAATAATATAAACACATAATTCATATATATAAATAATGCTGCACACTATTTAATGTGTGTCAAATCTAAAATATTGTGTAGAGAAAATATAAGCACAGGCTCATAGGCTTGATATTTATCCTGCTTGAATTTGTTCTAAGAAACGCACATATCTTCATAAGGACTAAACTTTCATCTGTGAATATTAAATATTTTTTCTTTCATTTTCCCGGACTGCAGTCAAATGTAACACTTCGGTGAGGCAAAGCTGACGTCTATTTGCGAAAATGTGCTTTGACTCGCTTGTTTGAAAACTTGTGATAAAGCACCACTCAGCGGTCAAAAGCTGCAAATGCACTTTGCAGACGCCGCGGCGGCGGTGCACGCGGCGGTAGAACCAACGTTTTGGATGGCCACCTACTGTATGTATAGAAATAATTGTTTAATGTTTTGTTTGTTTGAATGGGTGATTTTTTTTTCTATTTCCTGTTTTGTTTGTTTGAATGGATGCTTTTTTGTTGTTGAATGTTCATCATGTCCATCTGACGTATGCTACTGTAATGTATAAGAATGTTACTTTTTAAAACACTGGAGAAATTCAGCATGATCATCGCACAGTGTATTTGCTGCTACGACCCACGTTTACTGACCAGCCAATAAAAATGCGACATGAAATCAACGCTCTTTTTGTTCACCACTAGCGCATGCTGATGACGTTTTATTTTTCAATAGTAACGTGCGTCATAGCCTATGAGTCAATAGGTGTCATCTTTGTATATCCTGCATACATGTCGTACCCAAGTTTATCAGATCCATGTCGCACAGTGTGATTTGCAATGATCTTATAAGATTGCTAAAATTGTGCAGTGTGTCGAATGCTTAGGTTTTTAATCAATGGGATTTAACTCGTCATTTATCTTATATAGAATATGCTTCGTTATTTTATACAACATAACGTTAATATTATAACATATAGGTTATCTGCACAAAATGACCTGGATGCACATGAACGTGTCTGTGCGGCTCTGAATGAACCCCGAATGCTGCTGCTTGGCTCTAAATTTAATTTGTAGAAACACATTTGTTGAAGTGTTATTATTAAAAGAGCTTTATTATAATAGTGTTCTCATTATAAGTGCGCACTGAAGAGAAAATCACTGTAGTAGGCTACTACAATGAAGCGCTTTACTGCAGCACAACTCAATCAAATGCATCTTATACGAGATAAATAATATATAGGGTACACGATACATATATACAAAAAGACTGAACATTAGATTTAACAATCCATACCAGTATCAATTAAAAAAAGATAAATCAATATCGTTAATCCAGCACTATCATCCACACAGCTGATATGTTTACCTGTTGTAGATATCAATAGCTGTTGTATATCAATTTAATATCGCTAATTTCTCAGAGACATACAGAGATGGCTACACAGCTATTTGAGGTTTATGTAAAATATAGTACTATCCCTAGCTCCCCTTCATCCAGCAAATATGAGGAGTGACTGTGTCTGCCAAATATTTTTCCTGTTACTAGGAACATTTTAAAGCCATTATCTATGCAAAATACTTTTGTACAGCAAATTCTTCTGGCTCATTCATGATTTTTCATGCATGTGTGTGACATCCAAACATCTGCATGCTGCTGTGGTCCTTTTGGGAGGAGTTGACATGTGTGGCACATTCACATTGGCCAGAAACATTAACACTTGGCTGGGCTGCTTTTTTATGCAACTCAAACCACATCCCGATTGCTATCTGAAACAAATGTATCTCTGCAGGCATTTACACTAGGTCTTTTCATGCTTGGGTAGCTGCGCAGTCAGCAAAACAGTGACCAAGTGTAAATACCCTCAAAAATGTCCAAGATTTGTTTATATGTTCAACTAATTGCTGCAAACCTAGAAGCCTAAAGAAATTCTGCTATTATGCCCGTATAAAATCATCTTGTTTTATATAAACACTTGATGTTGTCATCTATGCCCTGCAAAAATATTGATCCTGGTCTTCAAGTGACACATGACAGTGCAGGTGTCCTGAAGATATGAGATGTTGCAAATTGAGTATGTTTGTGTGCCAGTGTGCTCGCCTGTTTGTGCGTGCATATGAGAGAGAATGGGTCAAAGGTGGAGAAAGATTGAGGGAGACTTAGTGTGCAGTCTTAACAGTGGCATGTTTGTTCTTCTTTCAGTATGTGTGATGCCTTGAGACATGAGTGAGCTCACAGCTGCAATGCTTTGGACACCAGTGAATGAAATGTCAGACACCCGGGGACAAGACACAGATCTCAGACTTAGCGTATCGCAATATCAACACAGCCCTCCAGCTAGATAAAGAAATGAACTGCTAAGAAATGCATGTTTTCCCAAAATTCTAGTGAGATGGTCTCCCTTTTCATGCATAGCAATGTCGTCTGTGTTGAAAGAGATGGATTTGGTTCCAGTCCCATCGCGTGGCTCTCATCATCCTTGTCCAGCTCAATTTCATACTGGTTGTCTCAGGTCACATATCAACCAGATCATCTACTATTTGTGTCTCTCTCTCGGTTTGGTATACAATCCAAACAAAATTTCATACTGTCTGTTTCATGTACTATTTGAACCAGATTCTCTATTTTATCTATAAATCTGACATTATTTATTATTTTATGTTGATTTTATTTACATTTTGTTATTGTAAATTAAATTTATTTTCATTGCTCCCCAGGTTACCTATATTTCTGCAAAACTCAAAACTCAAAATAAAAAAAAAAAAAAAAAAATACATACAAATTGCTGCAGTTCCAGTTGATATGAACACTAGAGGCAATAAAACTCAACAGATTACTCAACATACTTCACACAGACTATGATTTTTAGGGCTGGAATTTAGATTTTAAAAAAGCCTAGTTTACACACAATTCCTTATGAACAATATTGTTATGACTTCAAAATAATTTTAACATGCTGTGATATTTGAAAACTGATACTTATGAATGTTAGCATTTTTTAAATCAGTAGGTTCCCTTGGTAGCTCACGTAATACTATATTGCATTTATGAGGTGAAGTGCTCCGGTACAAATCCTGTAAAACTATGGTTCAATGAAATATATAAGGAAGTAAAAAAGAAAACAAAATAAATATAAAAATGCATTTTTATATCACTTTTGCATTCGTTAACAATACCAGTTAAGTAGGTTTAGGGTTGGGTTTGGTGTAGGCGGTATGATATTTTCCAACACAATAGAGCATTAACCTTTAAGCGACACTCTCTGGACATCTGAATTCAGATCTGCCACAATACGCTTGTGCCAGTGTGATAAAAATTCTACAATACGTGCCTGTACCAACATAAAAAAGCTTAACTACGGACATGTACTGAACTCGCATTTTAGCACCACTCACTGCAAAATACAGTAAGAGACTAATGTAATACAGGCAATTACAGAGATTGTCAAAATGCAAAAAAAAAAAAAAAAAAAACTTAATAGTCCTAAAACAGGTTACAAAATATATTCTAATATACAGTAAATAAAACCTAGACATTTCGTTTCGATGATGTAATGCATATGTTTCGTTTTTCTGATATTTTCTGGAATGTTCTGTCGATTTAAGACCCAACTCTCTCTATCTCTTTAAATAATATAGCAAACCAGTTCAGGGAAGTCGTCACAGTGAGCACTCAAAGGGACCTGTGACCAGAATAACAGATTTAACCGATCAATTAATAAATTCCATGCACCAAATCAAATTTTGCCACAGCGCTGCTGTCCACCACTGAGTAACCTATTCACGCCTCAGTCAATGTGACCGTACTAATACTATTAACCTATGCTATGGAGGATATTTAATTATCAATGTGAATTTTTATGAGAAAGACTATTTTCTTTGCTTGAAAAAATGAAATAGAGTCATGCTTGAAAGGCAGAATAAGAGCTTGTCTAGTCTCCAAACAACTCTGGCCTCAAATCAAAAAAAATATCTGTTTCAAACAAGTTATAACCATTATTTACACCAGCCTTTGCCTCTGTAAATGGAGGGTGCCTCTTGCTTGTGTTGTCCAAATAAAAGCTGCAATTTAGAGGAAGCTTGAGAATTTTGAGAGGAGAAGCTATACAGTTCAAACACTGGTTTAACAAAACCTTGATGCCTTTTAAAAGGTTGTGTTTTTTAGATGAAGCCTGGGGCTATATTTGAAATCAAGCAGCATAGCAAATAAGATGACTAAGACGTCAGCGTTCTGATAGGAAATTAATGTGATAGTATGCATTTGTATATTCATAAGAGTAACTCAATATGCGGGGTATGGAGAAGAATTAGACTAAGGCAAATTTGTAAACCTGAGGCAAATCTTATGCCTAAAGCAGATGGGAAGTCAGGAAATTCACAGCAGACATCTTATAGCTCACTGGAGGCCATGAAAAGAGGCATGGGCATAAAAATGATGGATGTCCCTGCCCACGTTGGGGTGTTCAGGAAATTGATAGAAGAACAGAGGAAAGACGCTCAAGATTTCTATCATGAGCTACTTTGTAGTAATAAACTATGGTGTGAATGAAATATTAGCATATGATGGGAGTCAGACTGCCAAATTTCAACACTTAATGTTCTCCTGTGCCCTCATTTGAGAACCACAACATGCATTATACTGAGCTAACAACAGTTTAAAGGGGTCATATGATGTTGCTAAAAAGAACATTATTTTGTGTATTTGGTGTAATGAAATGTTTATGCGGTTTAAGGTTCAAAAAACATTATGTTCCACATACTGTACATTATTGTTTCTCCTCTATGCCCAGCTTTTCTGAAACGTGTAGTTTTTTACAAAGCTCATCGGTCTGAAAAGCGAGGTCTGCTCTGATTGGCCAGCTATCCAGTGCTTTGTGATTGGCCGAATGCCTCAAGCGTGTGACAGAAATGTTACACCCCTTATCATACTGTGATGTGTGTCCCGGTCAGAACACCTGCACGACAAGACAAAAACAATAAAGCCCATTACAAACGAGCCATTTGTTGCATCCAGTGGGGACATACTTACGGATAATAATGACTTTTACTGTGTTTTTATGCGTTGTGTTGCATCGCGCTGCATAAACATAAAACCATGTCTTCATTTGTGTTTGGAGAAACGACAAACGACAAGCGCTACTTTAAACCAGCGTTCCTCAATTCCAGTCCTCGTACCCCCCCCCCCCCCCCCACCAGCTCTGCATATTTTGCATGTCTCTCTTTGTAAACACACCTAATTCAGATAATCAACTCATTAGAAGTGAGCTCCATTCATGAACTGTGTTCCCATTGACATGGTCCCTACACAGTGTTGTTGCTCCCTACTCCCTGAGCAGGGGAAATCTGTTAAAGTTTACCTCACTTCGGAACATTCATTCACAGATTAGAGCTGCGTAACATCTACACACATGGGCAAGTGTGACATCATATACCTTTGTAAATAAATACAATTTAAATTCACGTCTCACACACTTCAATCCACTTTGAATGGAACAAATACGTTCGCTTCGAACTGGAATCATGGCTGAATATCCTATGATATCCACTTCGCAGGGCACTTATGTTCGAATAGTACAAACGTCTGAAGCCATAAGTGAAACATAAAATATGCAGAGCAGGGGGTGCGATGACTGGAATTGAGAACTGCTACTCTACACTGCCCAAAACTTGTGTTTGAATCATCAGTGGCAAATCCTTTACATATGTAAACGTATTTACAGACTGTGAGTCAGAAGTGCCGGCATTGTAATCCTCTCTCCCAGGTTCAGGAAACAGTCCTCCATAAAATGCGTTGCACACATCTAAATATTTGGGTTAAACTGTTCTGAACCAGTGTTGTAAATACAACTTAACCACTGATTTCTAGTTGTGTCCTCTTTTGGAAGGCCAAACAAAGTATTTTTGCTTTCACAATGAAACGGCGTCTCCAAGACATGTGGTGGTTTATAGTTGTTTTTTTTGCTTTCACAATGAAACGGCTTTCTTTGCATGAAATCTCTTTGGGTTTGAGGTTGTCTATGCAAAACTTTAGGGATCTTGACATGTGGGGGCGTGTTTTAATAAGCCATTTTAGGAGGGCTTTGTGGACAAGTCTTAAACTTTATCAAAAAGAATATCTCTTTGGGTACGTTGAGACGTTAGTTTTTTGTAAACTTTAGGGATCTTGTCAAAATATGCAAAAAAAAACTTGAAATCGCATCATATGACCCCTTAATAACATAAACAGTTATTAAAAAGTTAGTTAGTTATCCAAAAAATCTTCAAAAGTGTCATAAAAATAGCACTACAGAATTACAGACCTAAAAAAAAAAAAAAATTAAAGTAATACAATAAAAAATAATACAGAATTAAGATTATAATAGAAAAGATGCTCGCTGGGCAGAGAATTGTCAGGTAGGAGATTGATGGAAAGTTACATTGTTTTATTTCATTGGAGCATCAGAAAAACATTGTCACTTAAACTTATAATTATAAGCACAAAACAACCCATTTCTAGGATAGTACCAGGGCACCATTCATATGTAAAGAAATTATGCAATGTATATGCTGCACAGTATTCTGCAGGCAATAACCAAATATTCCATTTCTAAACATGGTTCATATCTTTATCCTTTGCATGAGTGAAAAACCTTCAGCTCTACCCTAAAATGTCCTGTCCATACATGTTAGCAGCATCAGTTAAAATGACTTTGACTTTTGTCAACGAGACTACTCAGCCATTAGGAATTTTAGGCCCGCTCCTCCATGCCAACAGACTCTGAGCATAAGCCTATCAGTTCCCCTGCCAGCACCATTTAGTCTGACATCTCAATCTAGTCAATATGCCATGCCTCAAATCCTGCTGTTGTCTATGCTCAGAACATCCAGCAATCACAGCATCCCACGATCAATTTCCTCATGGGTGCTATGGTCTTCTTTATCCATCATCTGCAATACCTTATCAGTTATACAAGCAAAGTAAAGCTAACATAGACTAACTCAAAGCCACGCTAGTTTTGTTTCCTCCACCTCGGGAAACAACATGCCTACTGGGTAAGTTATTTAAAAGGTAATTAAGCCTGGTTTTCAAACAAGAGGAGTTTGTTGGACAAGGCCTATGCCAGGTAGGCCTACCAAATTTAATATGAAGGAATCTGGTTAGAACTGCTGAAACAAGCCATTATACTGATTTAAAACAATGCATATTGTCCATTGGTAGCACAGCCAGTGGTGTAACTTCTAGCAACAATCCAATCAGTGTAGGGGGATGACAAACGGTTAGACTGCCTTAGTTGGCATGTTCTTATGTTTAACTGAAAAATGGCTTTGACAGAAAATTTTTGCTGTGCAAAGCTTTTTCAGAGTCCAGGGACTGTATTATGTTGGGCAGGCTTGTGATGGAAGCAATATCTGATACTTTATCATCTGCCCAATAATTGTATTCATAATTACATTCAGGAAAGTTATTACCTTGAAAGAGCTCATCCTGAGCTGATGGCCTAAAGCAGATGTGAGGAGTCAGTGTGTGAAGTATTTGTGAAAAACAATTGACCAAGTAAAAACAAAAAAATGAATATAAGTGAACTGCAAATTACAAAAATGCTGATGTGATCAGCTTATTAGGTCACAACTCTGCCTCTGTGGAATTTAGTGAGAAAACATTAACATATTTATGCATTCATTTCTATTGGGAAATGACTTCAAATGACTTCTTTTCACTTCAAATGAAGAATAAATCCCAGAGTTAAAAAGAGAGAACAGACAAGTGAATAAAATATACCAGAAGTTCAGCAATAAAATTAGAAAAGATGCTGGTGGAATCACACATATAAATGTTTGATGGATATTATTACTTTTTGTAGCTAGAAAGCAAATTCAGTCTGATACCTGTCACCAGTGTATATCGCATTACATTGCCATCTGTCTGTCAGACTGAACTGACATCAGTGGTCATCATTTGAGAACACGTCTAAAAGGAATATGATTGTTTCAAATAATCCAGTCATCATCAATAATGTTGCATTGCCACTGAAGAGTGAATGAACACAAAACTATAGCACTTTCATAGCAGGTTAGTAAACTCAACCAAACACATTCTATATGAGATTAATCAGACATATACACACCATAAATGTAATATTACAACTTAAATCTGTGTACATGATGTGAATGCTTCCAATTTTGCCTCAATGCCCACGTTGAAAAACTCAGTATTAGATAACATTTCTGCCCTTTTGGATAGAAAGTTTTATGTTTGTAAGTTTTGTCAGAGACGAAGCCCACTGTCTCAGACTTTGAAAACCCCATGGGTGAATATAGTAATGAATGCTAAGACAAACTAAAGGGCTTTTACACCCTCTATATTTTCAGAGGAATCGTTAATACTAGCAATATTTGGGTCTCAAAACAGTTTTAGAACTGCTGTTCTGTGTTATTCCTTTGAAGTGTAGATGTGGGTTGTTAATGCAAGATAAGGTGTGCTGACCTGCTACAGAGTCCAGGGTCTCTGCTTTCACACTTTGCCAAACACTATTACCATATTCCTTTTTTAAGTGGTGACCACTAAGTAGGCAAGAAAGCAGCAAGCATTGAAAGGAAGAAGGAAGACTATTCACTAACACCTACTTTGAAATAAACTGTCTTTACTTAAGGTGAAAAAAAAAAAAATAGAAGTATTGTATCATGCTGTAAAGCTACTAATTTTTACCCAATTTGGGCTGCAAATCTATGTGTCTTAAGCCCTCTCTGTGTCCAAAAGCCATGAATAAAGAGGTTGTAAGTAAGTATAAGCTAATGAACATCTGTTACCTTAATTTAAAAAGGAAACACAAGAACCACTGTGAATCTGTACAATGAAGCTTGTTGTACATGAAGCTATGCTGCCATCCATGCTCATAGGCTCTCATTTCTGGAGACATTTTTCTGAACCAGTCAGAACAGGAATGACATCCTAACTGGCTAAAGTTTGATTGGTTGATGCCTCCACATGAATGTGCACAGACCATCACTACCAACTATTCTGAAATGTTATGTCAAAGACAGCAGATAGGGAAGTCTATTTCACAATTTTAAGAGTCCTCCCAGAAATTCTGTCACTGTCAAAATATAATATAATGAAACAGAGATGATTTTTATAGTGCTCACAAAAATTTAGATAGTGAGTGGCAATGAATGGAGAAAAAATTAGAACATCAGAAATCTGCCTGCTGCCATATAAGTCCATTTAGATTAACTTTATTACAATTTAACATACCGTTAAACCTAGTTACCAAACACATACTGAATATAGCAGCTCTGTTCCAAGTGAACTGCTTATAGAATCTGCCTTTTAAAGCATAATAGGAAGCTTCTGACACAAAGTCTCTTACAAAACACCGGCAACTTAATTATGCTGCCTCCAAAGATACCTCAGATTCATTAGGCCAACTTCTTAGAAAGAAAAGAGAGAGAGAGTGATCCAAATGGTATAGTCAAGACAAATGTATTTATATAAAGTGTTTCTCACTACACATTGTTTCAAAGCAGCTTTATATGAAAACATGACAATGTTAATGTTTATAATATGAAAACATGTTAAAGTCTCAAATATCTTTATATCGTCATTCATAGACTTCGCATTTAGCAGATAAGAGCTGGGTGATAATATAGTCAAGTCAAATCACCTTTTTCTAGAGCAGTTTATACAACACATATTGTGTCAAAGCAGCTTCAGTGATCTAAGCCTGAGTTCTGTTCTAGTCTAATTAATAAAACCCAGTTATCGTTCTTTAAGTGGGAGATAGGTTTCAATTGCTTCCTATCTAGAGTGTTTAATCACACATATATTGTTATTATTATTATTATTATTATTATTATTATTATTATTATTATTATTATTTATTTATTTATTATTATTCTTTTTAATTAAGTCATCTAGAAGGCAGTTGGCAGTAACTATGTTTTTTTTGTTGTTGTTTTTTTTATAACCAAAGAGTTTGGCACAACTAGTTTTACCCAATACATGATGCTATAAAGATTCCTCTTTTTCACATCCACAAAAGACCAAGATTCTATAAGCACACAAGGACTACAACAAACGTGAATCTAAACTCAAGTAGTTTATACTTTCGATTCCTTAAAGCTTGTGTCCATGTTCTGATACAAAGACATTACTGAGTTCTCTAACCAAGGCTAGAGTGACAGATCTCTGTTCTGCCAAAGGCTTTTAACTTCTGTTATTCTAAACAAATCTTGACAGATCCATCTGTCTGTGCAGCTTACCTAGCAACGGCAGTGTAGAATGTCTCAACACCAGTCATGAGTGAGTGACTGCATTGCAAATCAAAGTGAAGTTGTCATACAATGTAATAAGGCTAGCATTGGTTAGCAGAAATTCCAAGCATAAAACAAGTCTGAGGCACTTCTCGATATCACTGTCATTACATCTGTCTGAAATTTCAGGATTTTTGATTTACCAATCCAGTGAGAATGGCAAGTTTATTTTTATGCTTGCATTGTTGCATAAAAGTCCACTTGAATATGTAAAAAAAAATCACAAACAGTACATTGTCATCATGAACATTGAGGAACACATCTTGTTGTCTAATAAATTTTACATAATGCTAAGAAAAAAGAATGGAAAAATGTCTGTTTTAGACATGCATCAGATTACTGTTTTTATCGCAAAAAAAAACAACAAAAAAAACAAACAAACAATTTATATATATATATATATATATATATATATATATACACACATATACACACATAATATATATATATATATATATATATATTGCGATAAAAACAGAAATCTGATGCAGCAAGTTGTCTTATTTTATTTGATTTACAGCATCCACCACACAAGATTTTCATCTACAAGAAAAAATATCATAGCTGAGCAGACAGGGAAGGTTGTAACAAAGATTTCATAAGATGTATGGACAATGTTTAATCCTATATTTTCCACAATGTCAAATCATGTGTTATTACACTCATTCCCACTTTGCTTCTGTTGACACTATTGGTTAGGTTTAGGGTAAGATTTAATATACAGTAGGTGCATAGGCAGAAATCCCACGGAAAACCCTGCATCACCTACACACACACACACACAAACACAGACACACACGAGTCCGGTGAGCAAGAACAAAGTCAATAGTTGTGGAATTCGGCTGTCAAGGCTATTTTATTCACTTAAACATCGGCTGAAGTGATTCATTTCTCTTTAAGACATATGATTCCAATGTATTGTTCGATGAGTACGCTATGTTAGCAATAACTTTACCTGCTTGATGGATAGTAATGTCTACAACAGACATGAGTGCTGTCGCGGTGCGACCACAATAGCTTGAAGTTGTCTCCCTGCTGCACTAATAGTAGTAAGGCTGTGTATACTTGACCTTAAAAGTACAATTTCAGCTGTATTATTTGTGTCCCCTTCAAAAATTGCTCTTGAGAAATTTTATGTTTATTGTCCCCCAACTGAAATTTACGCCCCTGAGTAGGTGGTTTGTTATTTTGAAACATGGTAGAGCATTAACCTTTTAGCGCCACAATACGTACAAGAACCAATGTAATAAAACATTAATAGATTCATGTTCATCTATTTTGGATAAACGGAACATACGTTTAACACTACTGGCTGAGAAGTTCACCTTGAAAGTGTGGCACAACCTGCAAGAAGCAGTGCTATATAATTTTGCTGAAATGTTGTCACAGGCACATTTTTCCAATGGGCATAAAATGTATTTTCATTACCACAATAATTTCAAGAACAAAAAATGAAAACATCCATGTTTTTAAGTATTACATTCCACCCCAGGAGTAAAATAGGTTATAAAAACAATGCTATTTTTACTTGATACCTAAATGTACACAGTTTAGAAATAAGTTGTAAACTATTATAATTTGTAAGAGATTAATATACAATACTATAATAAAGTTTGAAAAACTAACTAACTAAATAAATAAATAAATAAAATAAGGTTTTTGACATTGGCATTATACAATTAAAAGATCAATAATAATTTTATGATTTAACGGTTTATATTAGTTTGTAATTTTGTAATTGTTGTACCCTCATTAAAACTTTTGAGGGTCCAATCTGTGATGACAAAAAACAGAGTAAAGATACAGAATCACAAATTTAATCTGATACACCCCTCCACAATCACAAAGGAGCAAACAGGAAATCCTACTGTATGGCATTAATGGGTGGTGCATATGATATTTTGGGTGCAAATGGACTGAAAGAGGATGCAGCACACAACTAGCCAGTGACCAGGAAAGTTTTGATGAAGAGCATTCAGGGTGAGGTACAATAAAACCCTTTGAACTGAAATAGCTAAAGTCTTCAAAGAAGTTGCTTTCCAGCACCTTATGGTGTAGCATCTGATCTCAAAGACAATGCTTGGTTGTTGTGTGTCTTTAGGAGATATCAAAGTACAGGCCTTATAGAAGGCATATGTCTATTTTCCATATTAAAATGATCGTGCTGAGAGAGGGGGCAACATTGTCAAGAGGAATTACTGAGAATGTCAACTTCAGGTTAATTGAGAAGCAGTGTCCAGCTGGTAACTTAAGAAGCATGGAAATCAGGAAAATATGCCATACAGTAACAATGTGGGGTTCTGAGTTGTATACAGCCCTGGACCTGCATAACATGCTTCCATCCTTCATTAGCAACTATACTGACATCAGTAAGCTGTGACGTCCAAACCAACTGACAGAACAAGACAGGACAGGACAGGATGGATGGATAAATGAATACCTTATTTATTCATTATAATAAAATCAGGGTTTCTAAGAAACAATTTGGTTTAAATTGTATTTTCTTTTGACACCAGACTGTTGATGTACAGAAGACATACTGACCTGACTGTAAATTATTATATACATTTCTTTTAACTATTGCTAGTAGTAGTACATAAAAGAAAATATAATGCATATATTAAAAAGACATCTATAAACATTAAGGCCTTTCTATCTTTATTTAGGGTAAATTAAAATAAATTAAACAATGACTAACTTTTTTTTTTTAATCTTTTTTTTTATCTTACTTGAAAATTAAAAATACTTTCATGCTGAAATTAGGTTGAAAAAGCCCAAACAAATATTATATTGACATTAAGCACTATCCCCCAATTGTAAGTCGCTTTGGATAAAAGCGTGCAAAAATGACTAAATGTAAATGTAAATGTAACATTTTGGCTAATGTTTGAGGAAAATATACTGATCAACTATGGTCTTCATAATAAATAATTTCATTCATTCATTCATTCATTCATTCATTCATCCAATCATCCATCCATTCATTCTGTGTTACGGGATCCACCAGCATTGGCTATATAATGCACAAATAAATAAATTAATAAATAAATAATAAAAAATAAAGGGTAACAATGTAATGTAAAGTTTTGGAAAATGCATACCCTGAAGTCTTGGAGGCAATGTGGAGAATCTCAGTCAACATTCACCACAGGATCTTCAAACATACATACACAGATTGAGTGCTTTTCATACATGTACACATAGTGATGACTGTTATCTCCACTCTGTAAATGGCAGAAAGCTCAGCCTGTTCCTCACTGCTGTTGCAGTCTGATTTAATGAGTGTAGGGTTTGTTGGGGCATACTTGTCTCCCACTATGTTTGGAATTACACTCAACACTGTTCCATTAGTTGAGTGATGTCTGATGCATTATTCATTTGCCAATGATGGAAACACATAGCCTAGAATTACAAGTCTCAAACCTCAAACACTTTCCATTTAATAATGATAATGGTGTTTTTGAGATTGGGACTATTACTGTAAACAGCAATGACCTTCGCCTGATATTAAAACACTTTCCAGCGCAGAAAGATAGAGATGAAGTGTGAAATTGAAGTGTGAGATTGGTACAGATGCACTACTGTTGCTCATTTATTGTTTTACACAGCTTTGATACTGCAGTACATACATACAGTACGTGAATATGTCATTGTGATGAATCTTTTCTGTCAGGAAGGTCAGAGAGCAAGCTGGTTGAAGTTTGACATTTTTAAAGGCTAGCTCATTCTGTTTTGCTGTGGCTTATGTCACCTTTAGTTCCATTTGGTTTCGAAAAGAAAAATAAATAAATAAATAAATAAGCAATCCCTGCACAGACTATGTACTATGACCTTCTCTGTAACTAAAAGTATGAAACTATATAAGGCTCAGGAGTAAGAGGTTATGAAGTCAGGGCTATAAAGTTATAACTTATTATGCAAATGCTTTGTAAATAACTAGCTTACAGTCATTGATTGAACATCTGATAAGAATCTGAAGGACAACATTAAAAGCAAATTCATGCCCAGTCACATGATATTTCTTACAGATATGGAAATTAGCATATTAGCATAAGCTGTTTAGCATAGTAGCATGCGTTTATCATATAGTATAGTAATATAGTATGTAAATTACCATTTTACAATAGTATATTCATAAATTATTAGTTTAACCAGCTGAGGCTCATTGGAAAATACATGGAGACATTTCTACAAAATGCTCGGTCAGGTAAATTAAGGGGCAAGTTTATTACGTCAGACCAAAAAAAAAAAAAATATGGGTAAAAAGATAGATAGATAGATAGATAGATAGATAGATAGATAGATAGATAGATAGATAGATAGATAGATAGATAGATAGATAGATAGATAGATAGATAGATAGATGAAAATGTGAAACTAAATTTGTTTTTAAATCATGTACTATTGTGAAAGTGTTTTAGATCATAGCATAGCATTATGCAATGAAACATGACTGTCTTAATAATAATCAGCCCCTGTAAACATAATTTGTGTAAAAAGAAAAAAAAGTTGTTAGTGTTTTAGTGCCACAGAATTAATTTGAGCAGTTTTGTAAAAATGTAAGTATTTCAATAAGCCTGTATTGTATATTTCTTTATAAATTAAATTATACTATATGCATGTTATTATAGGCCAAGTACTGCCTTTCTATGTATCAAAATAAAATAAAATAAAATAAAAGAAGAAATAAAAAAAGATAAAGTAAAATAAAATAAAATAAAATAAAATAAAATAAAATAAAATAAAATAAAATAAAATAAAATCTGCTCTAAATTGTTAAATAAGCAAGCGCCAAACAAATTACATTAATTACTTATCTAAACTATAATGTATCTGTTAAAATTTGCAAAGGTAAGCTTAAAAATTACTTATATTTTGCTTTAAGACTTCTAATAATGCTGCATTGCCCTTGTATGCATTTAAACAGTCAAAAACCACCAACCCCAAAAGACAAAATCGATCAATGTAAGCATTCCAGATTTGCAGTAACATACATGGGAAGTTGTAGTAGTGCTGGTATTCACCTTGTTTGTTTGATGCCTAGCTAACAGAGGATATAATTTTTTTTTTTTTTTTTTTTTTTTTTTTTTAAATGTATTTGGCAAACACTGAATTATGAGTCTTTTTTTTTTTTTACAAAATCACTCTGTGGATGGTGTGCTGCACTGATAGGTGATGAGATGGGGAAGATTCCACAGTGAGCCATTTCTTGTTATGACTGTGACCTCCTACTACACCATAGCTGGCAAGACACTAAAGAACATCTTGTATTTGCAGATGCAATGACTGTGGGCTGAGAGAAAGACCTCCAGTGTGCAAATGTCTTTTCAGACATTTAGACAACAGATAAGCATGCAAATGTTCCTCTGATATTCTTTTGTAGATGTTGGAGCCAGCAGTTTGACACCAGGGAACCTAATTGAAATGAAAGGAACAGTGCTCTGAGGCAGTAGACTCAACTGCCTGCCACCCTTGTTTCTAATTATACCACCTTTTTAGACTATCAGGCAAAGGCCTTGACATAAAAATTAGAACATTCTGCCACATAATGTTTAACGCAACCAGTTTTCTTCCTCCACCTTTGGCTCACTATTTTTTTTTTCTACCAAATGATTCATCAACCCACTTTTTCTCTTTTGTTTGTGTAAGAAGGAGATTTGATTTTGTTTTAATTTGTTTGCTCCTATCATCTTTTTTGAGCAGATGTTCTGTTTGAATTCCATGATTTAATTTGTTGCCAAGTTGAGTGTGATTCGTTCTCTAGCTCGCTTTCTCATCTGCACTTTCTCTGCTTATTCAGACAAGCATGCTTTCAGTTTTTATCCTGACTGCTCTCCACTCCAGGAAGAGCACTACTATCCAAGATAAACATGTTTGAAGTGGCAAAACTAACAGCCTGGGGTTAGATAACCCTCGACCTTTACTGACGGACAGGAACAACAACATGCAAGGCCTCAGCGGAGCATTTTATAAGAAACTTTCCAGTGGGGATGTGTGGATCTATTGTAACAAGCATAAATACAATTCACAGTGGTCATCTAACATGGCAAGGAATCAGCAATTACAGTAAGACAAATTGGATCATTGTGGCTTAGTGAGTAGTGCTTTCGCTTCATAGCAAGAAGTCCCACGGCTCAAGTCCTGGTTAAGCCAGGAGGCCTTTCTTTGTGGAGTTTGTTCTCTCTGTGTTGGTGTAGGTTTGTATGTGCTCTAGTTTCCCCCTACAAACATGTGAGTCTGTGTAAGCTCTGTGATGGTCTGGCAATCCATCCAGAGTGTTTTCCTGCCTGTGGCACAAGATGCTGGGATGCTTCATCCAAATAAGATGGATGGATGGATGGATGGATGGATGGATGAAAATTAGAATATTAACACATAATAAATCAGGGTCATCCATTCCATCAACACAATCATGACCCACATTTAATGTGGATGTAAGAGACTGATTTTGTTGTAAGTGATTCAGATGCTTCAAGCCACTGTCTGATTACATTGGTTACATGTATAGTTTGTGTACATGAATAGTGTGACTATGACTTATTCATGTTTACTACCATTTCATTGCTATTTACTTCACCCAAAACAAAATTTTCTATTCAAAATAGGTTTTTAATTGCCTCAAAGGCAAAATGCAGTCCTCAGTACGATACATATTCAGTAGGACCAGAGATGATCAACTAATTGCAAAGATGGCAGTGATCTTGTTCATTTGCAGAAAGTGTGGTAAGATTACAGTGTCTGGTTGTAATTTTTTTTTTTTTTTTTTTTTGAGGCTTAAAATAGGCAGCTGTTATGCCCTTCCTTTATACACAGACATGTTTGTCAGCTTGTTTTTGTTAGAAACACAACTAAAATGTCTCTATTGCTGTGTTTCCGACTATTAGTAAAGCATTTGACATCTAAAAAATGAAGTCTTTGAAGGCTTCATCTGTCCAGCCATGTTTTAAAGCTTTGAGCCTCACAAGTCATTCATCTGCAGCAGCAAAACATGCAGACATTTTTTTGTTTGTTTGTTTAGAGAGGATGCAATGAAACTGAGGTGTAAATATGTCTCTAAGTGGATAAACCCAGTACGCCACATACTATACTGTGATTATGGATATTTAAGTATCAACATGATTATATAATGACATTCACAGTATTCGCTTTGCAACTTAATCTCAAGGCTGTATTAATTGCATTATGGGGTGAATGTAAACTTAACTACTCTTGACTACTATTAATCACATTATTTGTAAATAATTATTCATGATAGTTTTTATTACATCTAAAACTACATAGAAAGGAGCCTTTTTAGATGGGTGAGGGCCTCAAAATTCCAAACTCTTACTAGCAAAACTCTAAACTCCCAATCAGAGGCAGGACATTCAATGAAACCCAAAATAACAATGTATTTTTTTTTTTTTTTTTTTTTTTTTTTTTTTCACACTGACAACTAAAATACATGTTTCAGTTGCTAGTAGCAATTTTACTTAGTTAACCACTGAAGTTGCCAAGGCAACTTATCTCTCAGAAAAGCACAAAAAAAAAAAAAATCCCTACTGAAAAGGTCCAGCACAAACCGTATGACATCATGGGCAAAAAAAAACAACAAACAAACAAAAAACTGAGTTTCAAAAGGAGCTGTCCTTTTGTGTCTTTTTTTCTTTTTCTTTCTGAAACTACCATGCAATTATTATGAGACGTGTGCCTCAATGGAGCTGTCCTTTTGTGTCTTTTTTTCTTTTTCTTTCTGAAACTACCATGCAATTATTATGTAGGCTTCCTGGACATAATAGAAAGATTTGCGCAATCACAAGCAGAAATGTAAAATAATAAAATACCATGCAATTATTATGAGACGTGTGCCTCAATAATTTGCTATGGCAAATTAACACTTTCTGTGGTATACTTATAATGAATGCATAATGTATTATATAAAAAAAAAAAAAAATTAAAAAACCTTATTACCTTAATATATTGTATCTTCTCATGATTAATCATAACATTTTAATGCATTATAATATTTACTTATTTGTGGTTATAGCTTATAAGAGTATGATGATTTATAACACACAATGAACACATTTTGTCTCTTTGGACATTGTCTCTTTTTGCATTTTGTCTGTCTTGTTGTGTTGTCTTGAGTCTCGTCTTGTTTTCGTGTTTTGTCCTGTCTTGCCATACCTAAATCCCCTGCCCACTGACCCCCATTGCCTGGAAGCAGCTCTCCTTCTCACGTGTGTAGTCTCTGGTTCTGTGAGTACCTACCTGGCGGATAGACTGGTGCGACATTTGAGTTTCACTTCAAGCTATGGGTTCCCTGTGTTCCTGCCTGGTCTTCTTCTGGAGCTGCCTCCTCAGTGTTTGAGTCCATGGCTATCTCGGACTGTCTCAGTGGTCATCCCACCTGCCCGTATTGTATCGTCTGCCCTGCCCCTCTGTTTGGACTGTTTCACTTCTCATTCCCCCTGCTGTTCTAGTCTACGTCTTGTTAATAAAATACCCATGTCCTTGCATTTGGGTCCCATTTCTTGCAGATCCCTGACAGTATATTTACCATAGTTACAATGTATTATAAGTGCCATTACTTGCCATTGTTAACTTGTTACTTTACAAAGACCACTTATAAATAACATTTTTTTTTTTCTTAAACAGCCATAAGATCAGGTATTTGAACAGATGAATGTGTAAAATGGCACATTTGCTTTTAACCATATTTAATATAATATCAGTACTGTACTGTGCAGCTCTTAAATAAATACTGTCAATATAAGACTTATCCATTATAAATTAAGTGGATTTAAAATTGTGTTCATTGCGTGTTATAAATAATCATACTCATTAAAAGTTATAACCACAAATAAGTTTTATAATGTATTATAATTGTTTTTATGATTATTTATGAGATTAAACTATTTTTTTTCTTTTTTTAATGCATTCATTATAATGCCTTAAGAATTCCCTTTTAATGTGTTATACAAACAGGCTTCATAGAAAGTGTTACCAAAGTTCCTTTCTCATTTCAAATGGGCATAATGTAGGTTATTATATTCATCCGTCTATTCTACAATCTGCTTGTAACATCATGGGGATGCTGGAGCCTATTCCAGTATCTTCGGCCGAAGGCAAGGAAACACTCTGGACGGATGGCAAATCCATCACAGTGCTAACATACAGACAGACACACATTCATACTCTCATTCATAACACTTAAAGGCAATTTAGTGGTTTGGAAACTGTGCATAATAGTAACTTAGATGCATCTTTAAACAGTGAAGTTAAAGTGGCTCTGTAAGAGCTCTAAATTCTGTGTATACATATGCCAATTTTTGCTGTACTAAAATACTAAACTTGTACTGAGGTGACTGTGACAAGCTGTTGGTTATGCATAAATGAAATACCACATCAAATGCCACCTTTTTATGAAAATTAAACTCTGTTTGAAAACCTTGTAAGCTTCCTCATAAATGACTGATTTGGAACATTATACACTTGCAATACTTCTGTCATTCACTTCAGTACTCTAATAAGCTTTGTGTGCTTCTTATATTTTGCTTTCTGTCATCATAATTCAGTGTGTTATATCTTATTCCTGTGATTCTGATTCAAAGGGAACACATTTATGGCACCTCTGTGTCAAGTTAAAAAGTAATGTTTTATTTATTTATTTATTTTATTTTTATTTTTTATTTATTTTTTATTTATTTTTATGATATGCCGCTTCAGATTCTGTGCCCTTGTAAAGATGGCTCTAGACTCAATTACTGGAATACCAGATAGCTTTTCCTTGTATATCTGTGGAGCTTCATAGATTCTGCAGCTTTGTTATATCTGTGTGTATATCCTTGTCAGTTTGATTTAAAGGTCCTTTAAAATGTGAAAAAAATAATGCCATTATACTGTACTAGCATTTACATTCACTCACTGTACATTATTGTTTCAGAAATTGTACAGACACAAATGTGTTAATTAACTTTCTTTCTTTCTTTCTTTCTTTCTTTCTTTCTTTCTTTCTTTCTTTATTGTTTGTTTGTTTGTCCTCCAACATTCATTGTCAGTTCCAAGACATCATAACCTATTAAGCAAATATACTTTATCCCTTCAGTTATTTTTCCTGTTACTCTGGCAATGATAATTTAATGCAATGTAATGTAATTTATGATATGATTCGGCTATTGTAGTTTTTGCTTTATTTCAAAGACAAATCCGTTTAGAATAAAAAGATATAAAGTTTTTTTTATATAATCTTATCTTTTTTGTTGGCATTCTTTTCAAGCTCTAAGAGAACACACACACACACACACACACACACACACACAATAAATAAATAAAGTGCTGCACACTTTCAATAAAAAAAAATAAAATAAAAAAAAAATATGAAGACTAATGACTAAGCACATTGTTCCACTTCATGCATTCTCAGATAAGAAACTTATTTTGCCTTGGCTTTTTTCTTTCTTTCTTTTTTTTTTTTTTTTTTTTTAGAGAATGTTTTCCTTCTTGTTATTACACCATGATTTTACATGACACCATGGGCAATTTTTCTGCTATCCAAATGAGAGTTCAAGTTAAGATTAAACTAGTTAAACAGATCTTGGAAGAGGCTTTCAAGTCAGAAGATGAATTCAAGCTTGGAATACTAAATGAGTGAAATTTACCCTATTTTTATCCTTAATCAGCATAACCTGATTAATTACATTATCAGTCATATTTATTTATGTATGAGAACAAAAATCATGTTAAATGACTTCATAATTTCATTCATAATTTAAGGATTATGAATTGCATCTAACACGAAGAGAGAGAAAAAAAAGAACAAAAAAGAGGAAACAATGTAAAATTATAGCTTATATTAAATGAAATGAAAAAGCAATCTTACAATCTTAATCATCTTCAATGTTTTTAAGCATATTTGAATTCAAGAAGTGTTGACTATTTTTTTTTTTATTATATTAGTGTTGTTTATTTTTTTTAAGAAGTGTTGACTATTTTTTTTTTTAACAAGCATTACATTTCATTTACTTTTTTTGTTTTTTTTTTCAGGTTTTTGGATAATTATTTAGGATAGTAATTTGTATTTGTATATGTATATTTATATAATTTAAAATCAGTTGCAATAAGGTGTAATACAATCTCTGTAACTAAACATATGAATACAAATATTTAACTTACTAAAACATGCTGATACAAAAACAACATGCAAAACTCACACGAGGCAAAGGATAGAAATGGCAAAACCAATGACACTCAAGGGAGTTTGGTACTGAAAAGTACTGTATGTGTGAAAACTCTCTCTCTCTCTCTCTCTCTCTCTCTCTCTCTCTCTCTCACACACACACACACACACAAATACACACACAAACGTCACTCTTAGCACTCTAACTAAGCAGTTTTTCACTCTCATTTCTTGGAGTTTGCAGTGGAACTGTTGTTATTTGTGTGGCAGGCGAGTGCACTTAATCCCATCTCAAGAGAGAGAGCAGTGCCAGATGGCTGAGTTGCAGCAGAGACAGTGGTCAGGTGGTGGACAGACATCCACCCTCGGAGTACACTGACATACTGGCTGACTGTTAGCAGACAGCATGTGGCATGTAGGCAGTTTACTGGCAGGTCACCAGCTAATGGTTTACCTGAAGTGTTAAACATTTATACAGTCTGGAAACAGCCAGTCTCCTGAGGGGCTTTGGCTAAGCTGACGGCTGACAATCAGCCATCGTTTCAGTGTACTTTAGAGTCATATTTTAACATGTCAGAGGGAATTGAAAAAGTACTTGGCAAGGTATAATACTGTTAATTTTACTACATTGTTAATAATATTACATTATCAAAATAGTTGATAAGTGTTGCAAAAAACAGCCACCACAACATGAATTGTTACTATAGTGCTAAGAGTATTTTTAGAATGTTAAGCAATCATTAGAGTGTTCTTGTTAGTTGCATATTAACATGAACAAAACCGATAAAAAAAAAAAAAAAAAAAAAAAAAAAAAACCTTTTTAAACTGTCCAATTTCTTTGAGGTTTTGGCATTTTGATGGACAAAATGATCAAAATCTAAGTGTTTCAATAGGGTTAAACATCTATGATTTTTATCTGACAATTTTAGGTGTTTTCATTATTTTATACGCTGTTGGGTTATTAAATAAAATTGGTGCATAATTGTGCATGCAAGTCACAGAATCTGAGATCTGAGTCTGTAGCAGTATAATAAAGATTTGTAATTGATGCTGAACAAAATTCCTTATCAGTATACATTATGTACTGATATTAGTATGTTGTGGTATATTAGTGTTTTGTAGTTTATTATGGATTTAATTCCTTATCAGTTGAAGGCTAGAGGCAGTAACACACAAACAGCGTTTTCACACATTACTGATTTTTGCGCGGTTCCTTGCACAATACTGTGGCAAAATGGTTTTACCATAGCACATTGTTTTCAACAAATATTTTGTTGTGACATCACATCACAACCAGCTCCATTTCTTTTCTTATGTTGTAAGCTCACCGGGTATAGCATGCACTCGCATTTTCAGGAACTAGTCACATTAAAAGAGCTCAAAGACTTATAGAACCAAGCCAAAATGGGTATGGTTTCTTCATCAAATAGGTTTAGGCTAGGATTTACTGTAGGTGGTATACTATCTTTTTGAAAGGGTTTATTTATTTATTTATTTATTTATTTATTTATTTTTTTATTTATTTATTTTTCTCAGCATCACTCACTGGGCAATTTTTTCCAAACTGCTGCAATAATTCGTCAATAAAGGTAATAAAAATGTTGCCAGATTTGCATTCATCTGTTTTGGTTACAACCGATCGTGCGCACCATATAATAAAGATTTGTAATTGATGCTGAACAAAATTCCTTATCAGTATACATTATGTACATGCACCGGGCACTTTACTTTGAAAGTGTTGTTTACAATGAGCCAGGGTTGTTTTTAAATGTCCTGTCTGACACTACAGTATGTATATTAATAATGTCTTGAAAGACTGGCCTTTTTATTTTGGAAGCTAGCCAGTTCATTTCATGCGCAATAGGAGACAAACCTGTAAACATTAAAGCTTCAGAAATGTTGTGTTTGGTAATGCTTGATAAAGGTCATGAAATGGCTTTCCCAGCCCACACAATTAACCCGCTTTCTCTATGAGACAGCAATCTGTTGGGAGGCAATTAAAGCCCACTGCTTCCTGTTGTGAGTCATCTTTATACTACAAGAACCTAGTTGCCATAACCACTGCAATTGTAAAATGTTTTATTAACCCTTCGCTGGAGTTTCCAGGAAAGCAATACCTAATAAAATCAAAATAAATATCTCGAATTTGCAAGAAATAACTGTTAAACAACAAAGAATATAATCTGAACAATACACCACCATATCAATCCCTTTATGTATTAAATGGGAAGGTATGTTTCAATTTTGGTTTTAAAAAACGTATTTGTTGCCAGCCGTATTGAAATGTGGATTGTGGAATGTGGATGTCATAAGATAAATCCTATTTTTTATTATTATAAATTTTATTATTTATAAACTTGCAAGCAATGCAGTTTCTGCATCATGTTTTGCCCAAAAGAAGGAGCTACTTATCAAGGGTGAAAGAACAAAACCCAAATCTCTTTCAGTTGACCCCCAAATTATAAGACAGTGGACTCAGACTTTGTAGACTGAGGCAACTTTAATATATTGTGTTAATGCAATACCCAATGCTAATGATAAGAATGAGTAAAACGAGTGTAAATAGGGCAAATCTTTTACAATGGATGTAAACATCTTAATCGCATATCAACTGAACTAACTCAAAGCAATGCCAGGTGGAGTTTGTAGTTCACTTCCAGAATAAAAATGTTCTGATAATTTACTCACCCCCATGTCATCCAAAACATTCATGCCTTTCTTTCTTTAGTCGCAAAGAAATTAAGGTTTTTGAAGAAAACATTCCAGAATTTTTCTCCATATATTGTTTCAATGCAGCTTCAAAGGGCTCTACACGATCCCAGCCCAGGAATCGGGGTCATATCTAGCAAAACAATCTATATTTTTCTTAAAAACATAAAAATGTATATACTTTTTAACCACAAATGCTCATCTTGCACTAGCTCGATTTCAAGCATTATGTTGTCATGTTGGAAAGGTTATGCGTGATGTAGGCGGAAGAACCGACCCAGTGTTTACAAAGCAAACGTGCAAAGAAAAAAAAAAACAACAGCGATGTCGGACGATTTTGAAGTTGGAGGAGAAAATGAGATGGAGTTTTTCACCCTACCTACCTTTTTAAACCGGAGTACATAGATTGCAACCTGACCTTTCCAATGTGATTACGTTATTCTTTAATTTGTGGATGCACATTGCGGTAGTCTGGAAGTGAACTAATCCTTTAATTGCAGCCTCTTAAACAATATTCAGGCAAAAAAATTATAAATAAATAAATAAAGTACATGTGGTCATTAGTCAAATCATAATTTTTCAACAAGTAAAAGTAGTTTCCAGACCTGCTCAAAGAAGCTGAAATCCAAATCTTAATCTGAATTTCGCGCCTGGCATTTAGAATGGCAGTGTTTACACTGACAACCATCACTTGCTGATATTTCAAGCAGGGATCCAAACATCTCTTCCTGTGCTGACATGAGTTGAACATCAGGCAGAATGACACACTGCAGAAGAAGAAATGCAGTCTAGTTTGTTTACTGACCTTTCTGTCTCCCTACTGGCAACAAACAATCAGAGATGTCTGTCTCTCTCCCTGTGCTCTCGGAGAACTGGGGCAAGGTGACTTCTCTTCCAGCACTCCGCTAAAGTAGTATTCCACCTCATTGGGTCACTCATTCACCTGCAAGACAAAGAACATACATTTATCTGAACATGTGCTTTGGTAGCTTGAAGTATGTTACATTTAAAAAAAATAATTTAATTTTTTTTTTAAATTTTAGGTTTTTAATTTTTTTTTACAGAATGTGATTTTGCAATTGATTAAGGTATTCTTTGGTGTATTCTGTGGTGGATGTTATTGGACTCTATGCTATTCCAGTCATTTGCACCACTGCCAGGAAACACTTGAAAACACTGTTAATAACATAAGCTTTATGGCAACCATTATCAAGTAAGATCCATTTTATTTAATTAATGTCTGAATTATGGATCTACCTCATTGTGCAGAAATGGAATATAACTATGGTTAAAAAAGTATAATGCCATGTTTTTTTTGTTTTGTTTTTCTTCACCATATCATTCGGACTTTTGCACCACTTCCGTTCATTGAGTTAATTGTGTCATTCTGTTCAGGTGTGTGTTATTTAATTAGACTAGTCTGCTTGTGTTTTTAAGTTTTCTTTCAGTTCATTGTTGTCTGGTCTCGTTGATATTATGTGTTACAAGCGCTCATTCTGTTTGAATTTACCTTCTATGGTGTGATTGTGTGTGTTGTTTGAGTTCACCAACAAAGTGGCGTTTTAAAATATAGATGTATATATATGTATATATATATGTGTATATGTATGTATATGTGTGTGTGTGTTTATGTATATGTATATGTATATGTATGCATGTATATGTGTGTGTGTGAGAAGAGGGGCGCTGAAATATCCAGGGCTGGTGGCGTGTGATGAGGCACACCTGACGTAAATGGAGCCTCATCACCCCTGCTGTTTAAATGCCGAGCGCGCCTCTTCTCGAGAGACCGGTCTCTTCCCCGTGCATGCACGTTGGTGTCTTTGTGGGTCCAGGAAGGGTGCATAGAGGGACTCCCAAGCCGCCAGAGATGTGAGCTGCCAGACCCACGGTATATATATATATATATATATATATATATAATTATGTATTTGTTTATTATATTATATTATATATATATATTTTTTTTTTTTTTTTTTTTTTATTTTTTTTCATGGAACTGATCATTGACACCTTTATTGAACTAAACTGAATCAACACTAAACTGTCTTGAGCTCACACTTGACACTCATGAAACTATTATCTTCTTAAGAGCTGCTTATGCAGTTGCTCAATTTAATTAATAAATTGATAAATTTTGCATTTGACAATTATAGAGTTGAATTTTAACAACACTGAACAGAATAATGACACTATTGTCTACTATATAGCTGCTTTTCTGCTGAAATTGAAGTTGTTTCATAGTTGATGAATTTTAAGTGTTTATAAATGTGACATGACTTGTCTTGACTTGAGAGTACCACGTTTTCTTTCGAGTTGTATGTAAATACATAGGTATATAAATAAGGTAATCACTCAGTGTCATGGTTATTTTAATTAGGCCAATCATTCAGTGCTTTGGAATATTTTATTTTGTCCTCGGTACTATTGTACCACCTCCTTTTTTTGTAAGTGCAAGATCATGATTTAGTAAATTCTAGCTAGATATAGCTAGATTTAATGGCCAATATGGAGTATAAAAATGGAACATTTATCAGACTACTCTTATTTGCCCATGTTAGTTCAAGAAACATCAGTATTCTGCCACAGTCTTTGTCTTCAGGGATTCAACACTATGATCCATCAAGAGATTCACACTTTTATGATAATGCTGCTGCTATCAGTGTCATTTTGACTGTCATATAGGCCTATCTGAAGCTGCAGTCTCTTCGATGTTATGTCTTTCACTGACGTACTGTAACTCAACACATTATATTTTGGTATTAGCCATGATGGGTCGATGTACTGATCAAATGCTGCAGCCACGATAAGCCAAGAAATTGATAAGTTGTTTTCCTGTTCTCTTTAAACACTGCTCATAATTGCACTTGGGTACATCTGAGTCATATAAAATGTTGCTGAGATTATAAGCATTAAACAAAAGGAAGTTTTCATATTGATGTAATGATTTTATCATATGAAACATCACGAGGCAACACTAAAATATGTCATAAAAATATGATGCAGTATCAAGGACACACCTGCAGGCCAATATGATTTATGCTATAAGACTGTGTGCAATCTATCACTGGTATGAAAGTCAACCACAATTACACTGTGTTGCTCTGAGAGGATTAACCTCAAACTATGTTATCAATTTTATCACTATACTAATCAATATATTATCTGAAGAAAATGTGAGTGGTGCTTACAAATGTAAAACTTACCATCACATTTCTAATGTATGGGTTATGTTAGGTTTGTCTTTGTTTATTTTTTGCTTTCTTGCCTTTTCTTTTTATGGGTTATGTTAGGTTTGTCTTTGTTTATTTTTTGCTTTCTTGCCTTTTCTTTTTCCCTTGCTTTTTACCTTACCGGACAATGCCATGTTTGGTTTTTGATGGTGTTAGGACCAGCTAAGACCAGCCAACCAGCTTTCTCAATGTTAGTTTTAGGTAATGCTATATGTTGACAAATGAGACCTTATTGTACAGTGTTAACGCATAATTCTGAAATAAACCTAATAGTTTTATTTCAGTTTTTTTTTAATCTTCAGTTTTATTTTTATCTAAAAGTTTAGTCCGCAAACTGCTAAATTAGGTTTTAGTTATTATAATAAATGATGTTTTATTTATCATAAATAATATTGGTTAAACAATATGGGTTTTAATGGCCTGATGGCAATAGAATGGCATTAGAACCCCAAAGACTACTTTGGTTTACGTTGGTGTACTTTAGTTTGTCAAAATATAAAGTTACAGAACATCATGTTATGTTTACCACAGGCTTTGTTTCACTCATAGATTGAAAACTCCCATTGAAAAACCCCATTATAAAACCCCATAGGAAAATCTCAATTTTTTTTTTTTTTTTTTTTGCCAATCTGAAAGTTTATTTTTACAATTCTTTTTATGCATGACTTTGTAATCCAATCCAAATATTAGTTTATCTGTGTATTACATCTATTACAGTGCACCAGTTGCTACATTTGGAAACAAAGTAAGCCACAGTGACAATGTCACCAGAACTAGCTCTGAGCATAATTGCCTTGTTTTGCCAGCAAAATTTTGCCTTGATGGCACATCTAAAATATGTCTAAAATGTTTTATTGTTTAGGAAATATCTAGCAAATATTAATTGGTAAAATGTGTAAGTGAGAAAACTTTTTTTTTTTTTTTTTTTTAGCCATTTAAAATTTATTCCATTAAAAAAAAAAAAAAAAAAAAAAAAGTCCAGTAACCATGGATGTACAGTATGCATTAGACAAGAAAAAGGTTGGATAAAACCAATTCTATGTACAGTGCAGCTTCAATATGACATTATTAATGGCCAATTAAACATACAGTAGTGCAGTGAACTTCAACCTCAACTCCCGCTCTCTCGTGCAGATCCAGCAATTATAGTGATAGTTCATAAAAACAGTGTCTTCCCTTCATTGTTTCTCCATCACACATCTCTCTGAAGTCAAGAACAAGCGATAAGTGAAGGAATGAAACCCTCATCACAGCACTGACAGGCCAAGAAGTTATCAATATAAGACAGAACATTTCATCAATCACACGAAAGTAGACGCTCACAAAAATACATTCTGTCATCACCCTCACAACTTTCAGATGAAAGCTGAATACTGTGATTATAAAAGAACCAATCTTGCATGTTCTTTGAAAATATAAAAAAATAAGTTGTTGTTGTTGTCTTTCAAGGTTGAGAGGGTCAAAGGAGCCTTATTACAAAGCTATTTTACCCTTTTTTCACATAGCAGATCATTAAAATATGAGTGTATAGAACCACATTTGCTAATTAAGTGACATACACAGATGCCAAACATAGATAATTAATTATAGTAATTAGTAATGTTGCTGGCAAAGCTTTGCGCAGAGATGTGATACTACACAGCATCCACACCCGGGAATCATTTAAGATAACTGAGGCAAAGAATTGGCATAAATATTTATGATTTCTGAGGCATATCTTTACGTAGTTGTAAAATACAATTTTCAAACAGCCCACTTATATTGGGGGTCTGAAATATTAATGAGTCATGATGGAGTAGTTTCTGGTCTGAGATCTAATTTGATGATGCTAATGATATGATGCTTCACACAGTGATGACCTTCATAACAGGCTTCTTTTTTTTTTTTAAGAAAAGCTAATATTTGAGATTATAAATGATTTTTGTGATAATGATTTTTTTTTTCATTATGTTTTTCATTGAAAACCATATTGCATATGCAGCGAGGCAAAGAGTAAGCTGATTAGTTATATTGTTGGATTAGTTCTAACAGATTTCATTTCTTAAATCCTGTCTGCATAATCTGTAAACTGATTGAAATTGTACCTCAACTGTGAAATTTTATCTCAGAGCCAAATCAAACTACAAAAGCATAGGTACGACTTAGAAATTAAGCTCTTGTGTGTTGTTTTGGAAAATGACTAATCACAATAATTAATTCAGAAACCTAATCACTCCAATAAAAAGGCAGTTGTGAAATGCACTGGGGGAAATTCTGCTTACATTAAATGCTTCAGCAACATACCTTGTACATCTGCCACAATGTGCACCCATCAGGGAATGTTTAATAAGCACCATTTAAATATCACAGGATAAAGCAGACTGGCTGCTTTACTTTACTTGTTTGTTTCTTTTCTGTTTTTTTTTTTTTTTTTTTCACTCTTCGATCAAAAACCCCACAACGCAGCTGTTAAGGCCCAATTTGTAAGTTATCTTAGGGATGAGGAATTCCCTGACAAAACATAATTCAAACAATTCCCCAATGGATCTGTCTTATCTGCATATATTTAAAGATGTTGAAATGTATTAAAAATCCTAAGATGTCCATAGAATATTGAATTCATAACTTTGACTTTATTGTGTTGATAATATGAGATTAATTAAATGTTTAACAACATCACTTTTATTTAACATAATGTGTGATTTCTAAAGAATCATTGTTGCAGCACTCACAAATATACACACATATATATATATATATATATATATATATATATATATATATATATATATATATATATATATATATATATATATACATATAAATATATTCACAAATTATATTTTCTTTCAGAATGAACACAGATGTTCCCCACACATAATCATGTAACTTTGCTCCCTACACTGGTTATGGTCACACTTTAGTTTGGGGACCAGTTCTCATTATTAACTAACTACTAAGTATGAATTTTGTCTCAAACTCCTAATCTGCTGCTTATTAATAGTTAGTAAGGTAGTTGTTAAGTTCAGGTTTGGGGTATGATTAAGGGAACTAAAATATGGTCATGTACAATAAGACATTAATATGTGCTTTATAATTATTAATAAACAGTCAGTATGATAGTAATGTACATGTTAATGAGTAACTAGTTAAAAGGGAGAATAGGTCCCTGAACTAAAGTGTTACCCTGCTGACATTAGACTCTGATATGTACAACTTTAAGAACAAATAACTATGAATACAAAAAAAATGACATTGCTTCAAAGTCGGGCGGAAAGATTTTTTCCACAAACCTGTCTTGCCCCTGACTACATTATTGTGTGACCTCTTCACCTGATCATGTAAAATCAATAAGTATTAAGTTGGTCTAGCCGTGACCGTTCGCAAAGGGCTCAGATAACCTACCAATGATCCTTCATTCTTACATTAAGTAAATCAAACTGAACAAAAAGATTTTCTTTATTGTTTGTTTCTGTGGTCTGTTGGCATGCACAGTTAATTTCTCATAGAAACAATGAATACACATCCAACCCTATCTTTATGGACCTTGCTTTGTGCACTGGGGCACAGTCAAGCTGGAATAGAAAAGAACCTTCCACAAATTATTCCAAACTTTACAGTTGGAACAATGCAGTCAGGTAGGTAATGTTTTCCAGGCATACTTCAAACCCAGACTTAATAAGACTGCCAGACAAAGAAGTGTAATTAGTCACTCCACAGAACGCACTTCCACTGCTCCAGTGGTTGCATGCTTTACAAAACTTCACCCGACACTTGGCATTGTACTTGGTGATGTGAGGCTTGCATGCAGCTGCTCGGTCATTCCATGAAGCTCCCTACGCACAGTTTTTGTGACGAGATTAAAGGGATACTCCATCCCAAAATTAAATGTTGTCATTAATCACTTGCCACCATGTCATTCCGAACCCGTAAAAGCTCTGTTAGTTTTCGGAACACAATTTAAGATATTTTGTATGAAAACCTGGAGGCTCTTCTGTGTCATCCGCACCTTAAGGATGCGCTGTTTCTACGTGTATTTAGCTTACAAAAAGTGTTCCCATTGCTTCATATAACCCAGACTGCACGTCTGATTAGATTAGATTAGATTAGATTCAACTTTATTGTCACTGCACATGTAAGGTACAAGGCAACGAAATGCAGTTAGCATCTAACCAGAAGTGCAATAAGCAGTAAGTACAGAATATACAAGGTCTACAATATGTACAATAACTATACAGATAAGTATTATGGACAAAATTTACAGATTTTAAATACTATCAGCATGATATACAGATAGGTGTACTATGAACATACTATACAGATGAAATATGTGAAGTGTATGTACACTATAGGCAGAACTATGAACATATGAACAATTTACACTATTGCAATGGAAGTAAAGTGCATAGAAAATATTTCAGTGTGCAAATGGGTTATTCAGTGTTCCTGGATGAACAGACAGTAGTGCAAGTAATAGCAAGTTTGCTGTTTTTTGCTTGTTGTAAATAAATAAATAATAAATAAATCAGTCAGATGTAGTGATGAAGTGGGGGAGGAGTCTGTGTGTATGGTGTGGGGGTGTCAGAGGGCAGAGTTCAGTAAGGAGACAGCTGTAGGGAAAAAGCTGTTCCTGGATCTGCTGGTCTTTGTCCGGAGGCTCCTGAAGCGCCTCCCGGAGGGCAGGAGGTTAAACAGTCCATGGTCAGGGTGAGAGGAGTCCTTAAGAATGCTGAGAGCTCGACGTAGACAGCGTTTCCTCTGGATGTCCTCAATAGCAGGAAGTGATGTCCCTGTGATGCGTTGGGCAGTTTTCACCACCCTCTGCAGTGCTTTGCGGTCAGCCACCGAGCAGTTCCCATACCAGACTGTGATGCAGCTGGTCAGGATGCTCTCGATCGCACACCGGTAAAAGTTCACCACTATGGCTGAAGACAGCTGGTTCTTCTTCAGTGTTCTGAAGAGGCGTTGGTGAGCCTTCTTGACCAGGCTGGAGGTGTTTGTGGTCCAGGACAGGTCCTCCGTGATGGTGGTTCCCAGGAACTTGAAGCTGGAGACACGTTCAACAACCATCCCGTTAATGTGGATGGGGTCATGCGTGCTTCCTTTCTTCTTCCTGAAGTCCACAATGAGCTCCTTTGTCTTACTGGTGTTAAGGAGCAGGTTATTGTCAGCGCACCATGTGGCCAGGTGCTGTACCTCCTCCCTGTAGGCAGTCTCATTATTGTCACTGATGAGGCCAATAACTGTGGTGTCATCTGCAAACTTAATGATGGAGTTGGATCCATGCACAGGCTTGTAGTCGTGGGTGTAAAGGGGAGTAAAGGAATGGGCTCAGCACACAGCCCTGTGGTACTCCGGTGTTAAGTGTGATGGTGGTGGAGTGGGTGTGACCTGACCGAACATGCTGAGGTCTGCTGGTCAGAAAGTCCATGATCCAGTTGCAGAGGGAGGTGTTAATGTCCAGGTCTCCAAGTTTTGTGGTCAGCTTGGAGGGAATGACGGTGTTAAATGCTGAACTGAAGTCAACAAACAACATCCGTACATATGTGTTGTTATTGTCCAGGTGTGTGAGTGCAGAGTGCAGCACTGTGCATACTGCATCCTCTGTGCTCCTGTTTCTGCGGTAGGCAAATTGTTTTGGGTCCAGTGTGGGTGGGAGGCAGTCTTTGAGGTGTGCTAGGACCAATCGCTCGAAGCACTTCATAATGATGGGGTGTGAGTGCTATAGGGCGGTAGTCATTTAAGCACATCGGGGAGGAGTGTTTCGGTACTGGCACAATGGATGTGGACTTAAAACATGTTGGCACAGTTGCTTGGGTGAGGGACAGGTTGAAAATGTCCGTGAAGACCCCTGTAAGCTGCTCTGCACATGCTCTAAGCACACGTACAGGAATGCCGTCCGTGCCGGCAGCCTTGTGTGCGTTGATCCGGCTCAATGCAATGATGGCAGATGGAGTATTCTGACGACGACTTTCATACCTTTTATTTACCTTGACACTGTTATTTATTTGGCAGTCTATGGGACAGTCTCAAGCCTCCAGGTTTTCATCCAATATATCTTAAATTGTGTTCCGAAGATGAACAGAGCTTTTACAGATTTGGAACGACATGGGGGTAAGTGATTAATGACAAAATTTTCATTTTGGGATGGAGTATCCCTTTAATGCCCGTGGAAGTTTGGAACTCTTCAGCTATGGGACACCAGCACCAGAGGGTTGGTGACTTTTACTCACCATGTCCCTCAGCACTCTGTGACTTTTTATTTTATTATTATTTATTTGTTTATTTATTTTTATGTGGTCTTTCATTGAGTTGATGCTTTCCAATAATAATCCACTTTCCAATAATACCACATACAGCTGACCATGGAATATCTAGCAGGGATGAAATTTCACAAACAAATAATTTGTTAATTATTTAAGCGAAAAATATTTTGTGTAGGCCTATTTATTGTATTATTTTTACTTATATATTTTATTCTGTTTTTCTTTGTTCTCAGAAGTGCTGCAGGTTTCTATCTATCTATCTATCTATCTATCTATCTATCTATCTATCTATCTATCTATCTATCTATCTATCTATCTCATATAGGGTAAATCTACACCAAATCCACCATCAAGTTTACCATTTCATAAGAACATAATAGTACTAGTACATAACGAACCTAGTATTTAACTAAATTATTTCAGTCTCCTGTTGATGCCATGTGCCAATCCTCTCTAAATAATAACTTTATCTGTGTTATCATTTGTGGATATTTATGTAAGAAAGACAACAAGCTACTGAAAAAAAGCTGAAACTTGGCTGTTTGGCTACCTATAACACTTAAACCTAGAATAAAGACCTAGAATGACATATGATTTTCTGTTGATCTGTTTCTGACACATATTTTCGGATGTGAGTGTTTCCTTTGTTGTAGATCTGTGGGAAAAACAGGCACCACTTAAAAAAAAAAAATAAAATATCACACTCTGTTGTCTGCAATTTATGACTGTTTTACAGCCTTTTCTCATATTATAGTTGTGATATAATATGATATAATAATGACTCGCTCCACTTGTGCACGTCTGTGAGGAAGAGAAAAAAAAAAAAGTTGGGCGCTGTGCGAGAGCACCTCTGCTTTCGTAGACACAAGTCGGGGGGTGAGAAAAGGAAAATAATTAGAAAAAAAAAAATTCTGAAGTCACTCTGTGGATTGCTGGATAAAGGAAAATCACTTTTACTTAACAAGTTTGTATTATGAGTCGACCTATGTTCATCTCATATATGAATTATTGTTTTTAGTTAAATTTGTTCCTAAAAAATGCTCTATCCCAATGCTCTATTACTTTGCTTGTTAGAAGTGTATTATGCAGTAGGTCAAGCCACTTTTAACTAACAACAAAATAATGACAAATTAGACTGCAAGGTTTATTTGTTCATTAGATGTGTGAGAAAGTTGCATTCTTTTGTTGCATTCACACCCCGTGTTCACACCCCTCTTGGGATGGCCCTGCTTCAAACCTAGGACATGCAGGAGCATCCTGATACTATATTAGAAACAATAGTATCTGAGTGAAAGTGGTTACTTGTATAGTTTGTGTCATACATGAACATTTATATAAAAATCTGTGAATACGCTTGAATACACATAAATGCTTAATAGTTGTGAGAACACGTTGCTATAGTTCTTATGCATTTTAAATAATGAAATCTGCAAAATAAAATATGTGATGAGAAACATGTATAATTGATGTGAGTTTAACAAGATGTAACAGGATGTTTGAATTAGCTAAACAGAATGGCAAATGCAGTGTCTGCAGTTTTATTTAAAACACTCTCATGTGATCTCACAGGGAGGTGTGGAAGTTACATGATAATTACTTTTGGGGTGTTCTTAAGTATGACTCGAAGACAGAAACCCCTTTGGCCATGATAAAATCATTGTAATAAACATTATGAACAGCAATATTAAAAGACTGACTATCTGAATAAATATTTAAATGTGTAAATAATTCTTAAAAGAATAAACAATTTATGCAATATTCAGTAGTTCACAGATTGCAGGTTGTGTACAGGTGACATGCAACTCTCTGCATTAATACAGAATTTGACTGATACATAGTCATTAGTGTGTGTCAGCTAATATACAATGGCTTTGAATGTCCAATAAAAAAAAAAAAAAAAAAAAAAAATGTAGAGTCATTAAATCTATAATTTTCTCCATAATCTTTACGAATAGATCATATGTTGGAGTTGCTACAAGTATTTTGTGCAGCCCTAGATAAGATCATGAAATGGGCCCCAGCAGTATAAATATTATTATAAGAAGATCTTTGTGTCGAAAGTAATGATCTGCTCATTTATTATGGACCATCATGTAGTGCCCCCCAGCCGTGTCAAGGCCCTAGGTGGCTGCCTGTATGATGGGCCAACCTTGTCTCTGCATTTCATATTATTCAAAGAACCCTGGAGCATTGGTAAGCATGAAGAGACAGATCTAAGCCCTGCTTGGACATAGTCTGGCTTAAGCTTTGATGTTCACTTCATCCCTCACTGGCAGCAAGTCAAGACGAGCTTTACTTATAATCAGACAGCTTCTAGTCTTCTGGACAGCCGAGGAGCAGATGGCAGACTTTGCACACAGGTGAGAACGCACCAACACACTGATATGTCACCTATGCACACTCAAATTAGACCCTGTTAGCCTCACATCAGCACATTCTCACAAGGAAACAACACTCTGTGTCCAGCTATACACCAAAATATTGCCCTGGAAATATTTTCACTTTGATTTTGAGAATTATGTTGAATTCCATTAGTTGTTTATCTTTGATATTCTTAGCACTATTTGAATGGGATAAGTTTTATATGGGTGATAGTGTAATATTACGGTAGGGTAGAGTAATAGGGTAGAGTAATATTTACCAATGCTTCTCTGAGATTTTTACTCTTTGACAAAAAAAAAAAAAAAAAAAAAAAACCTTTTTGTCAAAGACTAGGTCCTGATCAGATTCAGAACGATGAATGATCAACACATACATAGAGTTGATTGCTTCCATTAACACCCACAAAGCTTTCAGAGTCCTATACCACTTCCTGTGTCAATATTTCATTCGGTGATGTTAGGCAGATTTGATTTATATGCTGTTTAATGTTTGATGTTCGCATTTTTTTTTACATATTCATCTGCTTACATATGCTACCGATTCTTTCTGCTTCTCCTTCACCTGTTTTGTTTTATTGATATTCTGTACTCATTCAAGATGTGTAATAGTACCCCCATCGTACAACAGTGAAAACACAAAAAGCCAGAAAATTCTGTCAGAGTTCTCTCTCTCTCTCTCTGTTTCTTCTCCCTCAACATTACCATATTTTTCTCAAGTATTGTTTTTTTTTTTTTTTTTTTCACTAAACTAGATAAAGGATTTCAAATCCAAGCCATTTATTACTCCATGACATTTGTTAACTCTGTAAAAGAGAGAAAGACAAGACTGTGTTTTCCTACAGCTAATTTATGTGATTATCTAAAAAGCTGCAACACATGATCTGTCTTTGTGGAATGAAGGATTTTAAACTTACTGATATCAATAGGACTGATGTGTTTAAGCCTGAAATCAATTTATCCTAATAACTACTTATTCTCATGTTTGATATGATAAACATTATAGCCATCACCACCATTAAAAGATGTGCCCTGATATGTAATTCTATTTGAATAGGGCTTTTCAAATGATTTTCATTTTAATGTTTCATGAAAAATTATGAGAAAGTATCGCATATGTCATTTCACACGCATGTTTGTGTTGCATTAAGTCTGTTTGTACTGTATGTTATGGTGCTCAGATCTATGGGCTACCGAGTGAGACTAATTTCATAGACTGAACGAATTATGAGACATAAAATGCAATATTTCATGACTAAATTAACTGTAATGTGTCACCTACAGAGAAAGCCCATAGTCTGGTAAAAAGAATCGCAAAAATCAGCAGTTTACAAAACTCTAAAGCCAAAATTCATACCAGGCACAAAATCCAGGTTCCCTGCTGTGATATATTGTTTGAATGTCACAAAATGATTTTCCAGTGTCAAAAGCAGTATCCATACAAAATAAATAAATAAGTAAATAAATAAATAAATAAATAAATAATAACTGCATAATGTTCAAAAATACATAAATTAATCTAATTGACCAAATCTTTCTCTGCATTGACAAAAAGTTGCAATCTTTTTTATTTTATTTTTTTACAAGCTATCTGTTCTTTTCAACCTTGCCATCAATGTGATATTTTCAGCAAATTAAAATATAACCCAGTGGCTGACGAGAAAGTGGGTTGACAGAACATGTACAAAAAGTCACTTACAAGAGGTGACACACTGTCAAAACAAAGACAATATCAGAATTCTCTGTCTTCTGGGCGAAGCTTAGAGGTGAGAGGAAGCAAGACAGTCGTGACATAAGCAGTGCGAAACAAAAACAAGAATGATAACAGGTCAGTGTAGTTACAGTAGGTGTTACTTTTCACATAATCTGTTTCCAATTGATGTGCTCAAAATTATTTGGCACAGAATTCAAGCATTCATTGGGGGGTTCTCTGTATACTGCTGTCAAACATTGATGTCAAAAGTACTGTTACTTTGGTGGCAGTTTAAAAAAAAAAAACAGAAAAAAAATGTAAAAATAAGATTGAAAATGTTAAAATTACAGTTTTTATTTTTGTTGTTTAGGTTTTGTTATTTGGGTGTTTTTATATATTTAATTTATATGGCTATAAATACATATTTTATCTTTTAGCATTAAAACACTGTAAAGTAACACTGATAAACAATGAACAACCATATTGTTCCTAAATGACATTTACAAAGATTAATAAAAAAAAATACTCATTATCTAAAGAAAAATACTTAATGTTAGCTTAATACAGAGCCTGGTACTGGTAATGATCTTGAATAATTTCTTTGTTCTTACTGAAATACAGTATGTTGTTAACCTGTTATTCTCAAGATGTTACATAGGATACTCTGTAATAAATAAATAGTTACAATGTGATTACATTATAAAATTGCATTGCATTTTATATATACTGTATAGATTTTTTTTTACAATTTTGTATTTTGCTGTTGTTGCTTTTTTCATTCCAAAATGGCAAGTATAATAAGAAAAGTTATTGCAAATATTTTCAGAACTGTTAATCCCCCATGAAGACAATGATTTGTTATGTGCAGTGTTTCTCGCATTATCACAGCGATCTGCAATGCCTCACTGCACTCTCCTAACAAATGCATGTAATGTAGAGGATCCTTCTATACAGAGTTAACAATAAGGCCTCATTATGTGTGGTTTAGCATGCTTCCCTCACAAGTACAGGGCATTAAAATTCACATTGCACATCCATTTGCAATGCCTTTCATTAAGGAACAAACAGGAATTCATGTAGAATCGACAAATTGTGGAGAACAAGGTCTGGCATGGAGAGAACTTTGCACATTGATCTTAATGCTTCATATTGTGCATACTAGTTGTGCAGACGGTATATTATAATAAGTTAAGATTAAGATTCAGTATATGGGTCTCTGAAACAAACAGTAAAGCAAGCAAAAACTAAATCTATCTATCTTTCTATCTATCTATCTATCTATCTATCTATCTATCTATCTATCTATTATGCAATGTGTTAAAACAAGTTCAAAACATGCTAGTTGTGTTAAAACATGCTAGCAATGTGATAATACATGCTAGCAACAGGTTAACACAGGTTAGAAAGATGCTAGAACTGTGCTAAAACATATATTTAACAATGTGCTAAAAATGCTACAATGATGCTAACTCATTCTAGAAACACTGTGCTAAAAAGTGTAACTGAGGCAAGCTGGTAAAAGCTGTGCAGGTAAACCTCACTCCTCTGATCTCAAAAGGTTTATTAACGACTGACATTAAAGGCTGCTGTCATAGATATGAAAAGGTAGATGCCCTATTATTGGCTGTCTCGGTGTGTGCCACTATACGTAAGCCTTCCACCATATTGGAATGGTCAAAGCAGTTCCGTTAACACTCGAGAGAAAATTGCCTGTATGTCTGCACGGTGAATGTGATTTGACCAAGTACAACATGTCCCTGGATCACCATCCCTGTTAATCCTGGAGCATCATTCCAATCAACTAATCAAAACTGAGAGAGAACTTTTCAGGAAATGTCAGTTTTAGGCTTACAATTAGAATTAGGTTGGAGTATAATTCCAATCAACTAATCAAAACTGAGAGAGAACTTTTCAGGAAATGTCAGTTTTAAGGTTAGGTTTAGGGGTAGGGATTGGGATAAGTCTGTATTTTTGGACAGTAATGCTGATCCAGGATCAACAAAAGATGTTGATCCAGGAACATGTCTTACTTGGAAAAATCACAGGAATTTAAATTTTGACTGTTTTTGTTGTGGCATTTTGAATCTCATAGATTTTTACTGTGAGTGACAATACACTGATCATTTCAAGATGGCGGACAATGCAATGAACAAAATTTTACTCATCTAGTTACTAAGCATTACTTATTATTACTGTAAATTTAAGGAATTGAACAAACCCCTAACTCCAATCCTGTTTTGACACACAATTTATCCTGCACCATTTGCTTTACTGATATGGATGAATTGTGAGGCTTATTGGGGAGAGGATTGACTATACTTAAGATTTAGAATAATAAATAAATAAATAAATAAACAAATCACAGACTTTTCCACTCAAAACCTGCCCGAAACCTTACTGGTCTTAAACAAGGGAGCTTATGATGTCAGTAGGCAGAGCTTCCACTACAGACCACAATTTAAAAAAGCGCCATTTTTAAAAGCTGTCAGCGTTTAGGTAAATTAACAACATTAACACAACAATTAAATATGTCAGTTCAGTCCTGGTAACTGTCTTTTCATTTTGCTGCCATCTGGTAGGCGCTTCCATAGCCTGATGCCTGATTCTTCCCGCCGGCCATCAGGCTTCTAAACTCAAACTCAGTCTCTTAACTTCTACATGACTTCACTTAATTATCAGTAAGATACTTAATATACTGACATTGTCACTTGCACACAGCAATTTCTGTAATTTGTATTTTTACTTATTTACTTTATTTTTATTACTGCTATGTAAATACCCTGCACAGTCTGTTTGCACATTCTTCTATTGTACATTCCTGCTTATCTTTATATTTATTAATTCTACAGTATACTGGGTCCTGCATTTTTTAGTTTTATTTTATAAGCATTATATAGATATATATATATATATATATATATATATTTATTTATTTATTTTTTTATCTTACTTTTTTCATACCATATTTACATATAATTTTCTTGTGTTTGTATTCTTTAATAATTGCACTGTCCATTGAGTGGACCTGACATACATTTCACTGCTAGTCATATGCTCGCCATATAACCATGTATGTGACAAATAAAAATCTTGAATCTTGAATCAGCAATGGTCACCAGAACGGATTAACACTTTTTTACTTCCACAAGAGGTAACAAGCAATTCTGGTCACATGTTGGTGATTTAGAGGGTTCTGCTCCCTGCCAGTGGAAATGCGAGCCGGTTCTGAACAAGTACCACTGTTGACCGAGCACCGGCTCCAGCTCTGGCACCAGCCTCAGCAAAAAAGCAGCAACAGAGACTTGGAGATGAGCTTGTTTGTCTTGGAACAGTATCAACCACTCCATACATACTACCAACCCACCAGAATACCTTAATTCCTTAATTAAAAATGATCATAGATGAGCAAACAACCACAGATCTAACCCAATGAATTCACATACAGCATTTTTGTATTTGTAAGAAAGAGAAATTGAGTTTTGTAACACCACAACAGCTCTCTGTCATCCTAACATGTGAGCAGCTAGTCGTGTGTCTCAGTCTAATTAATCTGATTCTGAGCTTTGCCCCACTTTTCCCACTACAGTTGGGGTCATTATTAAATGACTCCAGCACATTTAATGAATCTACACATCTATGTCACATAAATCTCCAATTTAACCTGTCCTTCTAGTTCAAACAAACCATATATCTGTAGTGGTTATGTGCAGCATACCTCAGCGCTAAGGGAATCATCACAGCGTACCACTGACATGGCCGCTAACACCTCTGTGGCAGGAAATCTTTAATCCAGTCCTTCATCCCCACAGGTCGGCCAGCCCCTCCTTACACTAGATAAAGTCTTCTCTCTTAATGTCCAAACATTCTATTCCTTCTGTGGAATTCTCTCCAAATTGAGAGCTGCATTGTCACTGCAGGGGAGGAGGCAATCTTTTTATGGAGTATGGAGTGGGCTCATAATGTTTCATTGAATTATCCCCTTTTGCCAATAGAAGTCAGTCAGTAAAGTGTCTTACACTGACTGTGGGACTTGCAATGAAGCCTGATGCAATCTGATATCTCCTCATGCCAATTTCAAAGCAGAAAGCAGTATGAGAAGAGGATTTCCAGCCTGTGCAATTTTTGCCACTGACTCTGTCCTGTTTATATATATATATATATATATATATATATATATATATATATATATAATATATATTTGACTCTGTCCTGTAAAATTGTAAATTGCACATTCTCTCCATGGTATGTAGTCTTGCATGGATACACAAACATTTGCGACAAGAATTCAAAAGCCTTTTTGGTAAAGAATTATTTTTATTTACAAAAACTTAAATTGTATGAACCATAGTGAAAACAGACTTCATTTCTTATAATGCTCTAATCTACCAGAGAATTTAGCCAAACTTCAATATATATTGAACAGATTAAATTTTTGTAGTCATTAATGCATTGCCAAGAGTTTGAGTGCTTGCAGCAAATTTGCAGCAAACAGTTTGGCACAAAGCTCAATTTACATGTGAAAATTTACTGCAATGTTCACCCCAAGTTTGCCATAGGGACTTGTTGGAACACTATATTTGAAAGGTGTGTGCATTCTACCCACAGCTTGTGTTAGTCTTGAATGTGCTCACAATAATGATACATTTGCAAGGAACTGAAGCTTTTAAGAGCCTTGAAGATAAGCTTTAGCATTAGTCTGTAAGATTGGAATAGAATAAACATGAGCTCACTGCTCACTGCCATAGCCCTAAAAGTCTACGAAAAAAAAATAAAATATTGCTGTTTGTTTTCTACCACCAGAACATATTTTGGTACATTAATACAGCCTTTTTTCATATCTTCCCTAGTGACGTTTTATGCACAGTTTAGAATAGGGCCAGGGCTTAATATTACAGTGCGCTGCAGTGCCTCAAGGAAAACCTCAACACATTGCAGTTAAATTTCCAATTTGAACAACAACAATGGCTGCATTTATCATCCAGCGAAAGAAAACACCTCCTTCCCCTTCAAAGAGTGATGTCTTTGCCGTTTGAGTAGTACATTTATCTCCACCAAATACTCCAATTCCCTTTTCATTGCACGCTTTGTAAATGTCATGGACGTCATTGAGTGAGAAAATAAAACTTTTGGTTTTTTGACTATTGTATCTATGATGTTCTTGTAAATTAGCCCTTTAGAAGCCAATTGTGTGGAGTTTGTTAGATATGGCAAAGCAGAGAACAAATCTAATGAAAATGTGGCTTCAGTTCCATTCTATTCAAGGTTTTTGTCTCCCTGAATGTTTGTGATATTTTTTGAATTGCACAATCTTACGTAAGTATGAAACACATGGCTGAGTAAACAGCATTTATTACAGTTTATATAATGATGACTGCTCTGTTCATTTCAGACATTGTTTGATCATTTCTAAGAAGATAAAATCTCTTTTCAATGCCGTTTATGGGTGTCTGTTCCATTACTTTTCTTTGTAGACTCTTAGAAATTCTCTCAAAACACATAATCACATTTTCTTTAGGTTATTTGTCTGCTAACAATGCCTGTATACTGTATAAATATTTATTATTATGTTTTTTTTTTGAGAGCATAAATATTTTTTACCACATCTAAAATGTACCACATTTGTATTTCTAAAGCAAATTCCCTAGTTAGCATTTTAAATACTCTAAATACACACAATGAAATCATATTTTCACAATTTGACAATCAAATTAAATTATTCTGGTCACATCTCAAATGTTTGTTTACATAACATCTCAAGCACACAGTTTGCTGACACGTATGTGTCCTTTGTAAACATTTGTTAAGTAAATTATAAATATATATATATATATATATATATATATATATATATATATATATATATATATATATAAAATTCTCTCTGGGGGGCAAATGTTTCCATGATTAATAGGAGGATAGGTACCCACCCATTCAGTTGATAAATTAACTAGTTACAAGATGTAAAGGAAACTGAACTATTATAGTATTAATTAAAAATAAACTGACTATAACAATCAATCTCTTGCTCTCCTTATGTTTCTATGTGTGTGTTAACACAATTCGGCAGCAAATGAAGACTGAAGCCAGGATGTGGTTTTCCAAAAAAAACATTTTATTTCAAAATCAGTTTAATAAAAAATAACTGAAGTCGCATAAATCACTATTTACACAACTACCTTATATTACACTGCTAATTTAATTATTACACAGCTCATTTGTATTACACTGCTCACTTAAATCACATTACTCACTTATATCACATTATATTACATTGCTCCCTTACATTGCACTGCTTACTTACATTACTCACTTCTTCTGCGCTGAGGTAATGTTCGCCATGATGTCAATCGAGTTCAACTGACAACTGAATTTGAGTTGGCATAACATTAGCTTTCCCCGTCTCCCTGTTTTTTTTTTTTTTTTCACATTTGATAAAGATATTAAAGCAGTTTTTCATTGTTTTTTTCTTGTTAAAATTCACATTTTTTGTAAATATTATTGGATGCCACTGTTCCCACCAATCCTTGCACAAGTTAAGGTTATGCATGATGATGAAAGCACGTTAGTACGAGCCCTTCCAGAACTCAAGATTGCATTGCAGTGCCTGCAGTTCGAAAAAAAAATATCATTGCATGGAAGTCGATAAGATCACTCGGGGCGATTCTCAGTCTGACAGAAATCACCCAAAAAGGAGCAGTACTACACAAAACGTGACTCAACACTGATTGGACTATTTAGGGGCAGAACAAACACAGTCTATAATAGTGAAAGTTAGCGTAACACTGGTTGAATGTCAAAAGAAAAAGAACAAAAAAATGCCGCCCAGAAGATTTTTTCGCACTTTGGTGGTGCGTTCCTAATGGAGAAACCGTCCCTGTATATATACATACAGGTGCTTCTCAATAAATTAGAATGTTGTGGAAAAGTCCATTTATTTTCAGTAAATCAACTCAAATTGTGAAACTCGTGTATTAAATAAATTCAATGCACACAGACTGAAGTAGTTTCAGTCTTTGGTTCTTTTAATTGTGATGCTTCTGGCTCACATTTAACAAAAACCCACCAATTCACTGTCTCAACAAATTAGAATATGATGGTGACATGCCAATCAGCTAATCAACTCAAAACACCTGCAAAGGTTTCCTGAGCCTTCAAAATGGTCGCTCAGTTTGGTTCACTAGGCTACACTTTCAAGGGAAAGACTGCTGATGTCCAGAAGACAATCATTGACACCCTTCACAAGGAGGGTAAGCCACAAACATTCATTGCCAAGAAGCTGGCTGTTCACATAGTGCTATATCCAAGCATGTTAACAGAACATTGAGTAGAAGGAAAAAGTGTGGAAGAAAAAGATGCACAACCACCCGAGAGAACCGCAACTTATGAGGATGTCAAGCAAAATCGATTCAAGAATTTGAGTGAACTTCACAAGGAATGGACCTGAGGCTGGAGTCAAGGCATCAAGAGCCACCACACACAGATGTGACAAGGAATTTGGCTACAGTTGTCGTATTCCTCTTGTTAAGCCACTCCTGAGCGTCTTACCTGGGCTAAGGAGAATAAAAACTGGACTGTTGCCCGTTGGTCCAAAGTCCTCTTTTCAGATGAGAGCAAGTTTTGTATATCATTTGGAAACCAAGGTCCTAGAGTCTGGAGGACAAAAGATTGGGGGTGGAGAAGGCTCATAGCCCAAATTGCTTGAAGTCCAGTGTTAATTTTCTACAGTCTGTGATGATTCGTGGTGCAATGTCATCTGCTGGTGTTGGTCCATTTGTGTTTTTTTGTGAAACCCAAGTCCCACTGCAACCGTTTACCAAGAAATTTTGGAGCACTTCATGCTTCCTTTCTGCTGACCAGGTTTTTGAACTCGCCAGACCCGAACCCCTAGAGAATCTATGGGGTATTGTCAAGAGGAAAATGAGAAACAAGAGATCAAACAATGCAGATGAGCTGAAGGCCACTGTCAAAGAAACCTAGGCTTCTATACCACCTCAGCAGTGCCACAAACCGATCACCTCCATGCCATGCCAAATTGAGGCAGTAATTAAGCAAAAGGCGCCCCTATCAAGTATTGAGTACATGTACAGTAAATGATCGTACATTGTCCAGAAGGCCAACAGGGTCACTAAAATTTTTTTTTTTTTTTTTGGGTCTTATGAAGTATTCTAATTTATTGAGATAGTGAATTGATGTTTTTTTTTTTTTTTTTTAAATGTGAGCCAAAATCATCACAATTATATGGAAAAGTTCATTTATTTCTGTAATTCAACTCAAACATTGAAACTTGTGTATTAAATAAATTCAATGCACACAGACTGAAGTAGTTTAAGTCTTTTGGTTCTTTTAATTGTGCTGATTTTTGGCCCTAAACCTCTCTTGGTCTTCCCTCTGAGACTGCACTTCCATGACATAATGGCCGCTTTGACTGTCAGGTAGAAGTCTGCTGCGGAGCTCAACCCAGTGCGGGGTTGGCAGAAGTATGTATCAAAGGCACATAACGGCTGCAAAGGGGGCACTAGCGAGCACCTTTCTGAAAGCTAAAATATCGAATGGGACACCCTACGTCTCATGGACTTAACGGACACACGCACGTGGTGGCCATTGTAAGTTCGAAAAACCAAAAGTGCACATGAAGTGTTCCATTTGGGACAGGGCCCATGTGCTGACTCTGAATGCGTCTTTCACAGACTGGCAAAGGAGTATACTTTAAAAGGCTTGTAATGCACTTACCTGGTGTTTGTGAAATGGATCTTTGTGCTCGTGTATCCTACCCTTCTCTCATTCGGCAAAAATCCAAATATTCATCATTTTCCATATTTTGCGATGCAATACGTATCTGAATGCCAGACTATTATTTATTATGTAAATTATAAGCTTTGTACTTCAGTTCCAATGGTGACAGAGGCAGGCGCACTGATGTTTGGTTCACTTTATTTTATTTTGATAAAGTACCCAACTGTGCTGTCAAGTTAGTGTGCGCTGGAACCCATGTGTTTTGTTGTGTGTGTGTGTGTGTGTGTGTGTGTGTGTGTGTGTGTGTGTTTTTGTTTGTCCCGCACAATCACTTCAACTGCTTCCTTACAAATAGCAGAATCAACTTAAACACGGTAATTGTCCTTGTAAATAATGCATCACTGTGTAAAGGTCCTGCTTTTTATTTGTGTACACTCACAATGAAACAAAACACTGTGCTTTTGTAAAATAAAGAAAACAGATAGGATAGTTGTATATAATGGTACAGCAAAAATAATGTAATAATATTTAGTATTTTCACATTCTAAGTAGAAAAAAACTTTAATTTGTAATTTGTACTACTGTCTGTTCAAAAAGTAAAGTAAGAAAAAAAAAAAAAAATATATATCTATATAGATATATATATATATATATATATACACACACACACAAATAATTTATTTTCTGAAATAGGTTATGAGTGTGGAAGGGTGATGTAATATGTTTATGCAATTGGGGTGATTAAAAACATTAAACATTTATTTATTTATTTTATTTTGTCAGTCAGATACAGCTGGGATGCAGGTGTCCAGATTTCATATGGATGTTTTATCTACATTATTTAAGGCTCATTTTGCTATTCTCATATATTATCATCCTGACCTGTCCTGTTTTATTTACATAACACTTCCTCTAAGAAAAGAAGAAGAAGAAGAAGAAGAAGAAAACCAACAGTGCCTTCTCCCTCTAGATAGGCTATATTAATTAATAATTCATTGAACCTCCATTAAACATTTTCTTACAACATGGAAGCTCTTAAATGCTCCCCAATTGATATGCAAATTAATTTTGAAACAGTAAGGCAAACATTTCAATATAGTCCTTACAGTGCTCAATTCACAAGTAGGTTAATTTGCAGCATTAATATGGACTTTATAGAACGCCTCAACACCAGAAATGGCTAGAGAGGAGCAAATGCGCAATTTAAAAGTTTTTATCTTCCAGCATATTGACTACAGTAAGTATAAGAGATTTTAAGCCCCCAAAATCGGGTTTTGCTTCAGACCCAGCTATTACTGCAAATGTGTTTCACTAGCTGACAAACAGTGGTCTAAATATGTATAATGATGTTTTTGACAATCTGTCAAATGTTAATAGAGTCTGAAAAATTACTCTAAAAATAACGTTATTAGCAGCACCTTACAAAGAGACATCTTCTTAATAAGAGCTAGGACTCATTTAGCCTCTCTGTAATGTTTACAGCATAGTTACCACTGCCATCAAAATAATTCCTCCTGAATTAATATGCTACATGAAGCCAAGCTTAATAAAAACAAAAAAAAAAAAAAAAAATGCACAGGTTCTGAGCATCAGTCTCATTAATATATACTGATCTGATCCTGGCAAAGAGCAGTCTTGGCACTCTTATTGTTTCAAATACATGTATTCCCAGGGCCCACAGGTTTCTTTATTATTTATAGCTGTGATATCAATGCTGGAGGCAGCAGTGGGGCAGGTTCACTGCAAGACCAGACAATGAAAGAGATACATGTCAAAATCCAGCTGGGTCTCTGTAAATTCCTGCAGCGCATTAACAAAGCTCTAATTTTCAAAAGAATCACAGGTCACACCAAACTTGCAAACTATTATATTTTAATATTTTAAACCATTATAACTACTAACTATTTATAATGTCATCTAGTCAATTATTAATAATCTGTGTATCATTTACCATCACACATGTACATACTGGTACAAGCTGTCATATTATAAATGTAAATTTCCAAAATGCAATAGAAGTTGCATGAACTTTTACCTTTTAGTCTTCTTGTTTTTTTTTTTTTTTTTTTTGTTTTCTTTTTTCTTTCTTTCTTTCTTTTTTTTTTTCTCTCTTCTTTCTTCTTTCCTTGTGTTTTTCTTTCCCTTTCATTCTCTTTCTTTCTTTCTCGGCCCTGTTCCCCCCTTCTTTTCTCCCCCCCCTCCCCGGCCTCCTCGCTTGCCTTGCTTGCTTGCTTGTGATTGATTTGTCTAAAGCTGCACAAAGTCAGATCAAGCAGACATACATTAAAGTTTTCATTATTAAGTAGCACATTTACATAATAGCTTAGCCTATTTCTAGATCACAATGATAAAGAGGCCAAGTTCTGCACCATGCAATTGTGCTTATGAATAATTAACCATCACATGAATAATCAGAACCATTCGGGTGATACATTTATATACAGTAGACTTTCACAGACAAGATTCATCCCTTTTGTCCTCATCGCCTTTTCCCCCACTGATCTAAACACATAAAAGGCCTTCGAGATATTTTAAAAGATAAAATGGCTTTTGAAGATTAGGATAGAAATAAAATTTTCTTGCTTCTTTAAAAATAAGATGAATGGCAAACTAAATAAAAATGTCTAAATAACAGTTATTGAATATATATATAATATATATATTATATATCATATATATATAGATATATATATATTATATATATATATATATACAATTATTATTAATGCTGATTATACCATTATGATTATTATTATAGTATTAGTATCAATCTTATTATTCATTATTGTATTCCTGGTGTATTGTGTACAGATTCTATTGTCTGCTTAACTACAGATTATTCAAAAGTTAAATGAAGCCTGTGTCAAACCTTATCTTCCCAAAACTACTTTTGTCACTAAATAATATGAAGAAAATGCCAAAATGCCTACACAGGGACTGATCATAGCAGAATCAATCCAGATTTGTTATATTGTATTATTATTATTATTATTATTATTATTATTTATTTTGTATTATTATTATTATTATTTATTTATTTATTTTTAAGAGACCTTTACACATTTTGCAAAGCTTTTCTGTTCTGGTAAATAAATAAAGGAATAAATAAATTTAAGAAAAAAACAAAAACAAAATAAAAAACCTAAAAGAAACAATTTGCATCAAAATCAGTTAAAATTATTGTAAGCCCAGAATATAAAGACATGAATGTTATGGACTTTCTTTGATCATTTCCTCATGGTGTTTATGCATCCTTTTGCATTATTCAATATATTTTATTTCTGTGTTTCCTATAAATAAATACATATATGTCTTTGAACATTATGTATTTTAAGGGGATTTTTAGGTACTAAATGTTTACTAAAATATTTACTCTAATTTAATGCACCATGGTGTAATCACTACATGGCTGTATAGCCCCTAGATGTAAATATAGAAATAGGGCTGTGTAGTCCCTAGTTACTGGGAACATACACATACTGGTATTAGATTATGCAGTTTGATATAATATAGTAGTTTAGGACTATTACAGACTACTTTTTGTGAAAGCTGACATTTCAAGGTTAGTTTTAAAGTGTCAGTTTTAGTTTGAGTTATTATTGTGATCAAATACTGGACACAGGGAACACTTTTTTTTACCTCATACTAGCTACATATAATAACTTGAGCAGTCAACCGAAGAATCAGAAGAAATATTGATGCTAATATTACAAAATGTACCGAAAGTAATCAGACCGAAAGTAAAACAGATACGGGTTGTCGAGTCATTTGAAAAACCCAGATCACTGTAAGCAATGACAGATTCAGATTCCAGTAGCGTTATTGGCATGAAAAAAAAAAAAGGCTTTACAATTGCCAAAGCAGTGGTAGCTCTCTGATGATCCATGTGGTAGTTGATCATTATCAAATTTACAGGCGGCAAGTGTCAGGTGAAATCAGGGCAGTGATGACAACGCTCTGATCTAATTGGCATTAGGCTTTGTCCGATACTGTAGTCCCATGGTGTGTTTGGTAGGGGAGGGGCACCGAGGGGGCCAATCACATTCAGTGTGTGGATGCTTGAGTGTTCCAGAGGGGCAGCTCAGCCAATGAGGGTAAAGGCAGCAGTGGCTCTAAGCCAACGGGCCACCCCCCTGTGCACGGTCCTGATGTTTGTCAATGTAAAATTAAGTTAGATTTCACTGTCTATGTGGTTATCCACAGGAGAATTAACGGCTATGACTATACAACTTAGTCATTCTAATGACTCTTTGCAGATTGTTCATTGTGGATATTTCATCAGTACACCAACAGACAGGGGTAGGCAGTATTTCAGATACATGTATTTAAAATATGTATTTGAAATACAAAATACTTTTTTGTATTTTAAAGCCTTTGGGAAAAATCTAATGTAATTTGTGATTTTAAATACAGATTGTAAGATAATATTTTTAAAATAAGATTAAATACGTTTTATCAGCGGGTGCTGATTGTGTGCATAAACTTTCCAGACATGCAAGTGTTGAACTGAATTGAACTTTTTTCTAAATTGTTTACATAGAAAAGGCCCTATTGGGGCAAGAAAATATATCTGTTGCAAGCTTTTAGTGGGAGAAAACGTTGGGGTGGAAAAAGAAACATGGATGATTCTTGGGTTAAATGATAGAGTGTCATGTGACTTGGTGGCAATTGCACTTATTAAAGTGCAGTATTGCACGAGAGGAAATTCAAATTCACACTCGCATGTTGGCAGGCGTTTTTTTTTTTTGTGTGTGCGCTCTGAGATGGAGTTGCAAGGCAGACAAGAAGGGCCCTACACTTTTGCGCAAAGGCCCTTTCACACGTGGACACCCAGCAAGCCATAGTAATACACACACATGAGCATATGCCCAGCTGCCCTTGCTTTCCTCTCATAGGTGGAGAGCGTTTTGTGCAGTTGAAGCCTTGCGCCTTGTTGTATAAGCCTTGAAGCTCCTCCCTAAACAGGGCACAGCTTTTTTTCTGACACTTTGCTTGACACTTGTGACCTTGCTCGCGCTCCGCCTATGGTATACTACTTACTGTGAAATGACAGGGGGTGGCGACTAGGAATAATTTTTCCTTCAACCACATCAGAAAGATCGGTAAGAGGGAAGTAGTTTGCCGATTAGTGTTTTAAACTTGTACTTGCCTACAGGGCAGGGGAATGTAAAAGGTTTTTAAAATGGAAACTGAGTTTTCTTCTAAGGCAAGTTGTACACGTTGTTTTTGTTGTGGTTTGTTGTTGTTTTACAATACAATGTTTTTTCCACATCCACATGAGTGCACACATTAATGGATATGAACATCATAAAGTATTTGTTTTCAGTAAGTAAAAATGTGTACCTGTTTTCTTTTTTGTTTGTTTTTTGTTTTTTGTTACAATACTGTATTTTAAATGCATTTTTCCAACACAGTATTTTGTGTTTGTACTTAAATATGTTTTTCCACACATTTTTTATTTTTATTTTTTAAATACATTTTCATGCATTTATGACCGTCTCTGCCAACTGACAATCTCTTTCCCCGAGTCCCTTCCTCCCAAGGATGTTATTTTTGAATGATAAGTAAGACAAACGCCAGCCAAGGGATGGGACCTCAACACAACTGTAACTTATGCTGGCCCATCACAAATCACTTTGACTTTATCTCCCTTCATAGACACCCTTATCTTGCACACGAGACACACATACTCACAACACCATACTTTTGTCTATTAAGTATGTATATAAAAATACAACACACATGCACGAATAATTTTAAGAAACTTATATTGTTTATATATAATATATGTATATACTATAATATATGCTATCTTATATATATATATATTATATACTATATTATCTCTATCCGTTTCAATTTGCTAAATGACTAAATGTCAATGTCATGTCCTATCAGAATCTTATATCATATATATATATCTATATATACTCATATATCTCTATATATATTAACGCGGCATTGCTGGACTCTGGTCAGATTGTTTCCAAAAACTTGCTAAAGCAGATAACTGTTAATAAAATAAAAATGATTCTTTATTTCTGTTGATATTGGCACAGTAGTGCCTTGCGACCAATTGTGGGCATGTGCTTGTTTTGCTAAACACAGTAATCTATATCTATGAGTACCTCTCAAAACAGCGGCAAGCTTAAAGGTGTCGAAGGACGCTTGTGGTTCAGGCACCATATTTTGGTGATTTCCTTGAAGTCCCTTACCGCATATCCCCGGTCTGCCTGTTTTCCTGAGAATCAAGACTGCACCCACGCACCTCAATTTTCCCTGTACCATAGTTCACTTATACCTTGCATATATTCATCACGAGGCCGCCAGAATCACTACTGCAATAATCATTTAGCTTGGGATTTCTTTCAACCATTAAGATTGCTGTTCATGCTGGTATACCCATGGAACCTCACCATGGCCTCTTGGCATCATAAAGTTTTTTTTGTTTAATTTTTTGTTCAAAACGTTTTTTGGAACATTGGGTTGTGTAAAAAAAATAACAAAAAGTAATCTAATAGTCTATAATATATTATATAATCATATAACAAAGGTATGATTATATATTTTTTTTTTTGTTTTTTTTTTTTTTTACAAACCCGATTCCAAAAAAAGTTTGGACACTGTACAAATTGTGATGAAAAACAGCATTGCAATGATGTGGAAGTTTCAAATTTCAATATTTTATTACAGATACAAACATAGATGACATTCAACACATGTCAACGATGAGAAAATGTATCATTTTAAGGGAAAAATACTTGGTGTATTTAAATTTCATGGCATCACATAACCTCTCAAAAAAGTTGCAAGGCGATGTTTACCACTGTGTGGGTCATCCCCACTTCTTTTTATAACAGATCTGCAGAATGATCTTGAGGGACTGGGAGACAAGTTGCTCAAGTTTAGGATAGTAAGTTTCCCATTTCTTGTCTAAATACCAGCCCCCCCCCCCCCTTCTAGTTGCTCCACTGTCTTAAGGTCTTCTTTGGTCGAATCTTCCTCTCTTCATGTGGCAGCCAAATGGGTTTTCTATTGGTGCAAGAATCTGGACTCCCAGGCTAAAGTCCATTTTCATTACCCATACTCCGTCTTCTATCGCAGCCATGATGTTTTAATTGATGGCCGTTTTGTGGTTCTGGCATCTGTCCATGTTTGTAAAATTCAAGGTCTATTCTCCTGAAAGAAAGCACGTACTGGGATACACACCTTCAGCATTGCATGGTGCCTGTCCAGGATGTGTAAGCTGCCCATGCCACACGCACTCATGCACCCAATACCATCAGAGATGCGGCTTCTGAACTGAGGCACTGATTAACAACTTGGGTTGTCCTTGTCCTCTTAAGTCCGGATGACATGCGTACCCCAGTTTTCCCAAAAGATTCAACATTTTGGCATTCGTCTGACCCAGAAAGTTTTTTCCCTTTGCATAGTCCATTTTAATGCTAATGAGCCTTGGCCCAGAGAACACGGCTCGCGCTTCGGGATCATGTACTTAAGATATGGCTCTCTTTTTTTGCCTATAGAGTATTTACGTGCAGGCAACGCGATGGCACCGTGGATTGTGTTCCCAACAATGTTTTCTGGAAGTGATTTCCTGACCCCTTGTTGTGATTTCCTTGACAGTACATCCTGTATGTAATGCAGTTGCCGTCGGTAAGGGCCCGAAGATCAACTGGGCACATCCAGTTGGTTTTTCCCCCTTTTAACCCTTAGAAGGGGATTTTTAAGTTTTGGAATTGGGGATGATTTATGCACTGAGAGGATGATAACTTCAAACTTTTGAAAAATTTTTCTCTGGAAAAAACCCTTTTGATATTGTCCACATTTTTCGCCCCCAGCATTGGGGGGGAATTTGGTTTGATCCTTCCCCCCTTTTTAAATTCTGAGGGGCCCGGGCCACTCGGGAGGCTTTTTATCCCCCAATCATGTTCCCAAAGGGAACCTTAAAAATTTTGAAAATTTGGGCCCCCCGCTGTTCCTTAATACTTTTAAATTTTCCGGCCCTTATTGCTCCCGTCCAAATTTTTTTGGGAAGTTTGCTTTTAAAAAAACCCAAAAAAGGACCCAATTTTTGGCCCAAAAATTTTCAAAAGTCTCACTTTCAACTTTTATAGTTATTAATTCTATTTTTGAAAAAAAATTAAGTTTTGAGTTTGTAAATTTTTTAAACCCTTTTTTAAATCAAATTTTAAAAGGCGACTAAGAGCCTTAAGGTAATTCCAACCTTTTTTGGAATCGGTTTGATATATTAGTATATTCGATTATATAGATATAATAGATATATCAGCACAAACCGATTCCAAAAAAGTATATATACATATATATATAGATCTATAGATATATATATATATAGGATATGTTTACCAAACCTTACTTAATCCGAATAGCTTAAACTGATAATGGCATAAACTGATTTTCTTTTCTTTTTCTTTTCTTGTCTTTTCTTTTTCTCCTTTCTTTTCTTTTCTTTTTTTTTCTTTTTCATTTTCTTTCTTAAGGACCAGTTCTCACACTATTGACTTAATTCAATCTCCATTTAAATTTGTTTTATGTATACTTGATAGTACTAGCATATTGCTGTTTCATTAAGACGTATACCGCAACTATAAGGCCTTATTCTGGTTTCCTCTGCCTGACCATATTTTTAGATCGCCTTAACTAACAACTAACCAACTACCTTTACAACCTCTTACAAGGTGTATATTTGACAAGAGTTCAAAAGTCATAGTTAATAGGGTTAGGTTAATAGATGGAGAACTCGACCCTTAAATGAATAAAGTGTGACGTAATCCAAGTTATCCTGTAAATCATATTTTTGGTAGTTATCCAGTGTATAAGTGTGGTTGCAATTTCCCAATCAACCAAATAATAGGAGATAGTTATTCATAACACAACACACCTCTAATGGTACATTCTAATCAAAAACAAAAATGAGAAGAAACTGTGTACAAGTGCATTTATTCTACATTTATTTTGTGATATAAAATAGAAAGGTGTGCTGGTTCTAGGTACTGATCCCAACTCTTCCCAATCCTGTACACTCCTCTCACAGAACTTCCGTAAGCTGTCCCAGTATTGACCCCTAGTCGACTCAACTATTCTCTTTACGTAGCAATTATTTCCAATTAGCTACCGTCATGATAATACTAACCTGAGACAGGCTGATGGAAGACATAGTGTTTTTTTTTAATGAAAGTTTTCCCAAATTGTAGACTTTAGTGAAAACAACCCCCTGCAAGTACTTGTCCGGATGGTGGTGAAAGATAGTGACTCTTCATGATTAGTTTATTTGTGTATCGGGACTTGTTTCTAGAGGAAATTCGTTTTTCTTACAACTATTTGGTTGTGGTGCCTTAGGGGTGTGGCACCACCCCAGAAGAAGCCCACTACGAATACGGAAGCATCTTTTTGAAAGAGACGCTAATGAGAAATCACATCACCATCATGACATCACAACAAGAAAGATAAAGCGAGTTAAACACTTTCCTCAGAGGGATGAGAAAATCTGCCCGTCTGATTTCATCTCCTTCTTGAAACTAACCACGATTATTTGATTCCATTGAATAATCCGCCAGTATTGTGAAATATAGTTACAGATGCATTAGCTTCTAATTAAAATATCTTTGAATTTCTCATAGATGATCGACAACAACTGCACAACTTCATTTCATTTTATAGCGTCACCTCTTTCTGTTGTAACAAAGTTAGACAACAAGGCATACTAAGCCAGGACAAGTAATCCTTATAAACATTCCCATAAAACCTCCTGCAAGGGAAGGCTGTAAATTTGGGTGAAGGCAGCTTGAGTCCTTTACTGCTTCTACGCTTGAGACAGCAAACAGCATACTGACATAAACTGGTATTTATCTGTGCTGAGGGTTTGGCAACTCAAGCAAACCCCTAAAAACTCAAGATCAAACCTCAGTGAATATCATACAATAACAGAACTGAACATATCTCTCTAGGATATCCTTCTGTATTTGTGGAACGCCTTGTAACAGTATTTCTCGTCCAACTGGGGAATTGATCAGTCTATCAGGGTCTGGTGTAGCAGCAGTGATGAACTGTCAGCCCACATCAGTGATCACTGGAGTGGCACTCAAGTCCTTGAGCTTGTTCGCCATCACTGTCGCGATGACTTGATTATCTCAACAGAGGCACATGCTGCACGTTCAGATAAGCGGCTATGGAGCATGGTAGGAAAAAATTGCAATTTTGAGAGATGAGACCGCATGCCAGATAGCAGTAGAATACAGGAGAGAGCTGGGATTGAATGCTTGTATGTGCGTTTATGTGAGAAAGTCTGTTCAAGACTTTTCTTTGCTACATGCCTCGCTATGTTTGTGACTGATGAAGCAGTCAATCGCTAGACTGCTTGCTGAGCCACAGGATTTCAGGTGCGAGTTTATGTTTACAGATGACAGTCCTTGTGGTAATCAGAGTTTATGTTTACAGATGACAGTCCTTGTGGTAAAAACTTGATACTTGTACTTGGTGTTCAGCGAAATTATTTTGTTTTGAGTGCTGCATACAGCTCTTCTAATGAATAAGATACTACTAATCATACTTTTATCAAGTAATCCTCAAGTAGCTTTTTATTTAAGTCACTATGTGATTTATTAATCAGTGCTGCCTGCTACTTTAAGGTGTACTGCTTTAACCACAATGCCAAAGCTGCTTTTTGGAAAGCAGTTACACTCTCTACGGAAGAATCTGTCAGGGTGTGGCATACAGCCTATTTCAAGATAAGTTGGGGTACTCATTGTTTGGACGCCTATTCATCTCAGAGGCAGGACCCCAACAAAATTAGGTAATTTGAAATATGCGTCTATGAAAAACGGCAATTGGCTAGTAGATTGCAAGAATGCTCATAGTCCTATCCTGATGTCAAATGCAGTACACAGGGAATACTGCAGTATTAAAAATCTAAAGCTGTATCTATCAACAAAGGTTAAAGTGGCTATGCTAACCAAACCTTGACAACTTTTAGTAGATAGACAGACAAACCATCCATTGTACAGGTCAGATATTTTATTTATTTATTTGTTTGTTTGTTTGTTTACTTACCTTACCTTACCTAAGCTTACCTTACTTTAGCTTACCTTTGTTTGTTTGTTTACTTACCTTACCTTTTAAATGATAGGTGAATAACCTCAAGAACCTCATTTATGACTTCAGTTATGATATTCTTTATTAAAAAATGTTTGATATTTGTAATTATTTTGTTTTATTATTATTATTATTATTATTATTATTATTATTATTATTATTATTATAGTAATGTGTCTAATGTTCACTTTCAAATAACTCCTATTTAGAAAATATTTAGATTTCAGCTAATTAATATTCGAAGAAGAAAACTGAATTATCATCATGCATGCAAGAAGGTTTTTAGGCACGCACTGCCATTACCACTGATATATATCGTTGAAATTCATTACCTTTTTTTTCACAGTGAAAGTCAAGAAACCAAGGCACTGAAATTGCTTAGTTGACAAGCCACAGTTGTGACTAGAGTGCCTGATGGAGACAAATGTGCATCATAGCTTTGCTAAAAGCTGCAGCAACATGCACAGCAGGAAAAAACTAAGAAATGTACAGACAGAAGGGTATGATTACGGGATTATCAAGGGTTTTTTTTTTTTTTTTTTTTTGGTAAAGGCAGTGGATTGGTATTCACAAAAAATGTATATACATAATAGCTGAAATAGTAGACACTCACCACACTTTCTTCCGCCATTGTTCGCCTAAAACTCACCTCATTGGCTGATTTAGAAGTTCAAATGATGGATATCTCAAACTTATTTTCTTCTTCCTTTCATTATACATGTCTCCAGTCCTCAACTGCTGAGAAGATTTTTTTTTCTTTTACTCCATTTAAGTTATTAAAGGGGTCATATGATGTTGCTAAAAAAGAACATTATTTTGAGTATTTGGTGTAATGAATTGTGTTTAAAAGTTTTTTTTTTTTTTTTACATAGAGCACATTATTTTTTTCTTCTATGCTCTCCCTTTTCTGAAAGCATCTTTTTTTACAAAGCCCATCGGTCTGAAAAGCGAGGTGTGCTCTGATGGCCAGCTATCCAGTGTGTTGTGATTGGCCGAATGCCTCAAGCGGGGCGGAAATGTTACACCCCTTGTCATACTGTGATGCTGTGTTCTGGTCAGAACACTGGCACGACAAGACAAAAACAATAAAACCCATTACAAACAAGTCATTTGTAGCATCCAGTGGGGACATAATTACTGATTATAATGACTTATACTGTATTTTTACGCATTGCGTTGCATCACGCCACGTAAACATTAAATCATGTCTGCATTTGTGATCGGAGAAATGACAAACAAGCAGCGCTACTCTACACTGCTGAAAACTCATGTTTGAATCATCAATGGCAAATCCTTTAAATATGTAAACGTACTTACAGACTGTGAGTTAAAACAGCCGGCATTGTAGTCTACTCTCCCAGAACAGTCCTCCATAAAATGTGCCTAACCCACACTTCTGAATATTTGGGTTGAACTGTTCTGAACCAGTGTTGTAAATACAACTTAACCATAATTCTAGTTGTGTCCTCTTTTGGAAGGCCAAACAAAGTAGTTTTGCTTTCACAACGAAACAAACAGCGTCTCCACAACATGGCCGCAGCAACAATACTACAGCGAGAATCAAAGTTATTTCTTCTTCTTTCTTTGCGTGAACATTTGGGCGGCATTATGCAAATCTTCCCACATCGTGACATAGACTTCTGCGTTTGTGATAGTTGAAATGACAAACAACAACGAGGCGTTTTAGGAGGACGTGGACGAGTCTTAACTCTCTTTGGGTTTGAAACTTTAGTATTTTGTAATTTTGGGAGGAGAAAGGAAAACTTGAAATTGCATCATATGACCCCTTTAAGAGCTGCATTAGTCTTGTTGTCTACGATATAAATGCCCAGAGGTGTTTCCAAAATGGCCGCTGAAATGACTTAAATGGAGTTCTAGGAGCTTTTTTGTCCTGTCAATCACAACATAAGGATATATAAGTTGCCAATGCTATGCAGGATTTGTTTTTTGTTTTTTTAACACTGGTTGTTGATTGGACTGTGAAGACTGAGCTTTGTATATTTAAGTGACAGAAGAGCTGAATGTAATTGGCTAATGTGACCTTGCATATGTCAGCAGGATTTTTATTAAACATTCGAAAAAATAATCTTTCCTTAAATCAACCTATGGATTGTTAGCTTTAAAGCCATAAAAACAACATGAAACTGAAATTGACTATACGTCCGCTTTTCACATGGACTATAAAACAACTAGCAGCAACAGTGTAATAGTAGCCCAATTCCTCAGGAAAACCACTGACTTGCCAACACTTTTTTACAGACACAACCAAGATTGCACAGGAAAAAAATATAGTATTCAGTATATCATGCCTAACATGTTGCACCCACTTAAGATCCAATCAAAACCAGAGGACAAAGTCAACAAAAATAATTTCCCCATGAATAGTCTGTTTCCTTAATTCAAAACAAATCACATTATGTCATTAATGTGTTTTTTTGTTGATGTCTTTAATAGTCCTTCACACAAGTGGCCTAGTAGACTCAACAATGTAATCCCGACAAAGCACAACAACTACATATTTTCACTCTTGTCAAATCAAAAATCTGTATACACTGTAAATTGACTCTGTTTTAGCATTGCTCTCCTTTTCTTTCTTGATTAACAGGACTGCTCTCCAACACACAAGGCACACTCTATGACTGAATTGTAGGTCACTATGATAGCAACCCAAAAACCTCAGCAAAGTTTCATAGAGATATTGATCTTCTGATTGTCCGTCAGCTTCAGACAGTGAAGATCGATAATCACTTTCAGCCTCACAATATGAAATAGTATTAAATTACTGTAGAGACTCAATAATATTATACTGCACTCTCAAAGTTGGCACTTTGTTGAAAAGAGTAAAGTACTGTTTCTGGTCCCAGGCAGGGTGCCTGGAGATTTTTGACGCTGTGGCTGCCAGTATTTCTGCCCTCTTCCCCTGCCAGCAGTGTATCTTTGAATGGCGCACATAGCCCAAATTGGTTCTACCAAAATACATTCAGATCAGGTTGTTCTTAAGGAGCTCCGGGCCCACTCTGGAGACTTTCAGACAGCTGTTTTACTAGCGGTGTTCCGAATTCCTCAAAAGCTACACCCAACCTGATCATATGATATAAAGAGTTAATCAGGCGCCCAACTCAGCTCTCCGCAAACGTGGAGGACGATGACAGACACTGCTCTCCAGAGAGCCGGTTTGCGTTGCAGAGGCTCAGCATGGGAGAATACAGCATCTCTGTGTTTTTCAGAGCAGACTACACCAGAGGCTCTTTATATGAAAATAAATGGAGATGTTTCTGTCTGTGTCCTTGAGCAGAGAATCATCTTACTACTCCCTATACGCAACCCTCAAGCCACTCCAGTGACCTTTACCACATCCACACCAGCAGGATGTTAACCCTACAGCTAAAATGGTATCTCTTTTCTAAGGCCCACTGAAAAAAAAAAAAAGAAAAAAAAAAAAAAAAAGGGTGCGACGATAAACTGATTTGTGGATCGATTCTGCGATTTTCCGAATGCATAGCAATTCTCTCTAAAATGGATTCTGAGCTTAGTTTTAACAGCAGATGGCACTGTGTGCTTTAGAAACAGTCGACTTTGTTTGCTTCCAGTTCCTTACACACACACACACACCAATTGAACCTAAAATAATAATTCAAAAGTTGAAAATGTTGAAGGAATTACAAGGTTGTTCACAGACGACTGTGTTTACATTAATCTCGCATTATAAAAGTACATTTAACCATTTACATTTCTCAGCCAAATGCACAAGCACTTCTTCATGAGCATTTAAGTTTGGGTTAAAAACTAGCCTAGAGCGCCATCTGTTGTTAAAAAATAAGCTCAGAATTGAATCCAGAGAGAATGGCGCATTCGGAAAATCACGGAATCGATCCACAAATCAAAGTCAATGTCAACATGAATGTAAAATATTTCTCTTGGTTGTATTATTTTTTCTATAACTAAGAAAGTCAATATATAAATAAATAAATATTGGTTAGAGTTCTCTATTCCAAAATCCAGTGAGCTCCTTATATTCTAAGATACCTCGTATTTTCAGTGCATAAGTGTTCCTTCTG